>NC_133361.1:28803080-28928192 GCF_049309525.1 Garra rufa
TGTCTCATAACAGAAGTTGTATAATTTTATTTATTTTGTTGCACTGGAGTGAAAAACAACAACTTTGAAACAGTTTTTACTTTGAAGTTCCCAAAGTAATTACAAAGAAATGACAAGTAACGCACTGAATTAAATTAAAATAAAAATTTGAAGTACGTACTAAGGATTGAAATAGTATTTTCTTGTAGAAACAAGTTTCAGTAATGTTTGTGTTATTCAAAACTACAAAAAATTATTTGTTTTATAAGTTAATTTCAGACTCTGGTTAGACCAAAAGACAATATAAAAATATATATATTGTGGAAAAGAAAAAAAAAAAACATCTGGTTGTAGATTATTGCATTATTGCATAATTACTTAAAGTAAATAAGCAGATGTGGAATTTTGAGTTTTATGTTATTATATGAGAACATATGCAAACATATGCAAAACATGCTGCAATTGCCCGTTCACAACTTTATATTCCTAGAGAGTCGTGTAGTACATACTTTTAATGCACACATCTGTGATTAAAGGGCCAAAGGGTATGATACCTTTCGTAGTTTCACAATTGTTTGCTATTGCAAAACTATAGAAAATTACATCAGCTTGATTAAAGGTTTCAAGCGGTAGTGGGTTCAAAACTAAATTACTGTATGAAAAGAGAGGCTGGAATTGCACTTGGGAATTGAACCATGTGTCAGTAAATGATACATAACACAGAATCCTGCCTACTGATGAGATAAAGGCAAAACATCTTTGTTTAGCCTGCGCTTGTCCTCTCTTGTTGAGCAGAACGGCAGGTGGGAGAGTTCTGGAGTTCGGTGTGTAATCATGAACATGCCATTATCTGCCCACGCTGCTGTCATAATAGACTGCTGAACACAGGGATCATGGGTAGTCTACAGTCACACTGACACCAAACAGCGGCTCCCACAGACCAATCTGATTAAACGTGCCATGTGATCAGAGGAAGCGGCTGCAGCTGAATTCCAAGCATTTCTGTTTGGACCCCCACAGGATGGAAGTTTTGGACAGACTGCTACTACAATTTTAATGAAAAACTCATGAAAACATTTTCCCCTTTGGAATATGGTTGTGCATCATATGCAATAATTTTGCAGAAACAGTATGTTTAATTTATGGAGTTAAATAGGCATATAATTTCCAGCTTGTTGTATTTTTTTCTTTTTCTTTTTTTTTTTTTTTTTCTGTAAAGTATACACTATTTGTCAAATGTTTTTTAACGGTAAGATTTTTAATGTTTTTTAAAGAAGTCTCTTCTGTTCACCAAGCCTGCATTTATTTGATCCAAAGTACAGCAAAAACAGTAAAAATGTGAAATATTTTTACAATTTAAAATAACTCTTTTCTATTTGAATATATTTTAAAATTGAATTTATTACTGTGATTTCAAAGCTGATTTTTTACTAATGGTCCTTCAGAAATCATTCTAATATAATTGAAAATATATATTAATATACATTATTATTATGTTGAAAACAGCAGAGTAGATTTTTTTTCAGGTTTCTTCTTTTTTTACATTATAAATGTTTTTATTATCACTTTGATCAATTTAAAGCATCCTTGCTAAATAAAAGTATTGATTTCTATAATTTCTTTCAAAACATAAATCAATTAATTAAATTATACTGACTCCAAGCTTTTGAATGGCATAGTGTATAATGTTACAAAAGCTTTTATTTCAAATAAATTCCGATTTTGGATCTTTCTATTCATCAAAGAATCCTAAAAAAATGTACCCTTTTAAATATTGTTTTAAATATTGATTGAATAATAACAAATGTTTTTTGAGCAGCATATCAGAATATTAGAATGATTTCTGAAGGATCATGTGACTGGAGTAATGATGCTGAAAATTTAAATTTAACCACAGGAATAAATTACATTTTAAAATCTATTCAAATAGAAAACATTTATTTTAAATAGTAAAAATATTTTAAAATTGTACTGCTTTTGCTGTACTTTGGATCCAATAAATGCAGGCTTCTTTAAAACATTAAAAATCATTCTGTTCAAAAACTTTTGACTGGTAGTGTACATTTGTAAAGAAAAAGAAAAGCAAATGCAAAAAAATCACATTTAATGAAAAGTTAAAAAACAAAAAAACTTTATTTCAATTAAACAATACAAATGTATTAATATTAAAATCAGTTTCATGTTGTTTGAAAGTAAGGCTTTGAATAAGCTAAAATGAATTAATTAAATAAGTTAAAAAAATGATAATCCTAAAACGAATGATAATCTTTTTCTAAAAACAGAGCAATCTTTTATTCAAAGCAATCTAATAAAGACTCTGTTTGTTTCTCTTTGCAGCTGGTACAAGCTGGTGGATAAGAATGGCAAACAGGAGAAGGACCGAGGGGAAGTTCTTTTGGACATTCAGTTCATGCGGAATAACCTGACAGCCAGCATGTTTGACCTCTCCATGACAGAGAAGCCTCGCTCCGGCATCGGCAAGATCAAGGATAAAATTCGTGGTAAGAAGAAAGATAGCATGTCAGATTCTGTCTCTGCGATCGTGCCGTCTTCAGTGGGAACAGACAGTGAAGGAGAAGGAGAGGGCGGTTCAGACAAGAAGAAGAAATCTAAACTCAAGTCCTTGTTTGGGCCAAAGACAAACCTGCAAAGGAATGTTTCCCAGTCCATGTCAACCCTGGGCACCCTGCCTGAGAAGAACAGTTCACTCAGCAGCAGCAGATCATCTGGCCTTAATGTGGACTCTCCTGATGGTAAGGTCAAAGGTTATCCAGATGCTTTGAATGTCACAGTTTATTTACATCATAAATATCATTGAATCAGTTCAAATTTAAATGTATTTTTAATTTATTAAAATCAATTGTTTTAGTACAAGTATACACTACAAAATTTGGAAGAATTACAGTCTCTTATACACATTAAGGTGCTTTTATTTAGATGCAGTAAAAACAGTAATATTGTGAAATATTATTACAATTTAAAACTAATGTTTTTTAATTTATTATAATTTCAAATGTAATTTATTCCTGTGATGCAAAGCTGAATATTAGCTTCAATACTCCAGTCTTCAGTGTCACTTGATCCTTTAGAAATCCAAAGATACATTAAAATTGATCTGTTCTTTTAACATTTCTGTTCATCAAAAATATATATATATCAGAAAGACTTATTTTTAAAAACATAAAAAAAAACAGTGTTAACATTTTTAAAGGCATTTTTAGTGTTTGTACAGGATTTTGATAAGTAATAATAGTTAAATTAGGTTAAGCTCTAAAAGGTCTGCTTTGACAATTTTGAATAAGATTTTTGTTTGATTATTTTGTATAAAAATTATTTACGCTGCCCGTAAGCTATGGTTAATATTCATTTTACACATCAAAAAGTCAACAAATCAAAAAGTCACTGCAAATTATTTTTTTGTTGTATAAAATATAGTTAGACACTTATTAATGTGGCTTAATTTCTGACAGTATTTAAATTAATTTCGGACATCATGTTGACTGCCGTTCAAAAGTTTGGGATCATTAATATTTTTATTTTTTTTTTGCTCATCAAGGTTGTATTTAATTGATCAAAAATACAGATAAAAATTTAAATATTATTGCAATTTCTAATATTTGTTTTCTTTTTTAAATATACTTTTAAAATATAATTTATTTCTGTGACGCAGTGCTGAATTTTCTTCAACCATTACGCAACTCTTCAGTGTCATGATCCTTTAGAAATCCTTCTAATATGCTGATTTATTATCAATGTTGGAAATGGTTGTGCTGCTTAATTTTTTTTTGCAACCTGTGATACTTTTTCAGAATTCTTTGATGGATAAAAAGTTAAAGTACAGCATTTATTCAAAATAGAAATCTTATCTAACAATATAAGTCTTTACTATCACTTTTCATACATTTAACACATCCTTGCTGAATTCCTTAAAAAAAAAAAACCTGACCCCAAACTTTTATAAAATTACTATTATGAATAAAGGCAGTTCTTTTTAACCTTTTGAATTTGTATCTACGACTGCTGAAAAACATATCACAGGTCCCAAAGAAAATATTAAGCAGCACTGTTTCCAACACTGATTAAAAATCTGCATATATATATATATATATATTAGGGCCGGGACTCGATTAAAAAATTTAATCTAATTAATTAGAGGCTTTGTAATTAATTAATCGAAATTAATCGCATTTTAATCGCATGTAAATATTTGACCTGAGAACAGTGAGAATTAAGATTTTTACATGGATTTTTAGTATACCATTGAATAATGAC
Source organism: Garra rufa (assembly GCF_049309525.1). Taxonomy (NCBI): domain Eukaryota; kingdom Metazoa; phylum Chordata; class Actinopteri; order Cypriniformes; family Cyprinidae; genus Garra; species Garra rufa. The sequence goes on from NC_133361.1 coordinate 28,807,332, forward strand.
TGAATACATAAGCTTAAGCAACAAAATATTGTTTATTTTTGTTCAACCAAGTCCAACAGACCAGTGCAATATTGCCATTAAGTGTAGCAAGCATAGGGTAGCAAGAGGCACGTTCTTTAACGAGTCTTTCATTCCGAGAACTCTGCTCTTGTGTTTGCTTAATTATGCATTTAAACGTTAATGACCAAACCTATCATTATAAATGTTGCTGCACATGGAATATAACGCGGATAACATTTAAAAAAATAGTTTTTATCAGGTTACACACTGATTATTTATCACTCAAACCCCTTTCTCTACCTGTCCGTTGGTCGCGCATATCCTCCATGTTTGTAGTTTTTTAACACTTTTTATGCGTGTTTGTAGTTCTAATCGAATCCTCGTTCACGGCGCAGTGTGTTGCGGGCAATATTAGCAGTTAAGAGTGTGCATTGATCGTATCCAGTATAATCGGTCCGCCGAATCTCACCCAGTGAGAAACGTTCCGCGGTGCAAAACTTAGTGCGATTAAAATGCGTTAAAAAAATTTAACGCGTTATTTTTGTGTAATTAATTAATCTAAATTAACTCGTTAAAGTCCCGGCCCTAATATATATATATATATATATATATATATATTAAATGGATACAGCCTTGATGAGCATAAGAAACTTTTTTTTAAAACATTACAAATTTTACTGATCCCAAACTTTTGAACAGCAGTGTATATTGCAGTTTTAATACATATTGTCCTCTTATTTTCTCTTGCAGTGAAAAAGAAGTTTAGACTTCTGGGACACAAGCGCACTGACAGCTCAGATAGCAAAGTGTCTCTTGGCCCCTTTTCTCTTCTGAGCCGCTCTAAACAAAACATCCAGGAGCAGAACAACCTCTGTATCAACGGCAGCCACGTTTATGCAGAGGATCAAGAACCTAAAGCGAATTTTGGCTCCACGCTCAGTCTGAACAGCTCAGGAAAGGGTTCAGTAGAGGATGTTCGTAAGTACCACCAAAGAAACACTTCGGACCTCTCTATCGATTCACTTAAAGGCCTGAGTATCCCTTCATACAAGCCTGAAGTGCAAGACAAAGCTTCTCTTGTCCCACAGCGCCCTCTAGAAGACAGGAGTCATGTAGATGTGGAGGAGAGAGGTAGGAAATCTGAAGGAAAAAGCCTGCAAGAGATGCTGGACCGACAGGAAGAGCAAGAGCAGAGGAAGCAGCAAGAACGAGAGAAAAAACTAGAGGAAGAGAGGAGAAGCAGACTTGAAGAGCAGGAGAGGAAGCGCAAGGAAGAGGAAGAGATGCAGAGGAAGCGGCGCGAGGAGGAGACACAGCGAGCCGAGGAGCAGCGACACCAGGAGGAGAGCAGAGTAACCGAACGGCTCTCCTCTCTCTTTGGGATTGGAAAGAAAAAGGAGGAGAAGAAGGAGGAAGCTATGAATGAACCCAAACGTCTGAATGTGCCGTCCTCCTCAAACCCGTTTGAAGACATTCCCCTCACTGCGGATAATCCATCCTCTATCCCAGAAGAGAGATCCACCGACTCACAGAAGGGCGTCAGGACCACTCTGGCCCCGACGCCACCCACCAGTGCTTTCCCTAGTCGCACAGCCAAAGTGTCTGCGGTCAAGCCCAGGTGAGTGCTCATGTTCCTAAATAACTTTTTCCATACAGGATTGTATAATATTTAGGGCTGGAAGACGCTAGCAATATTAAGCAATTCTGTAATGATTTTAATTCACATTGATTGACCAGTACATTTCCTGTAGAACGTGTTAGACTAGTTTAACCTGCAAGTCCTGCAAGGGTCCTGTGTGGTAAACCCACAGCCACGGTATCTACCAGAATACCCGACTTGTGAATCCACAGCAACATTAAATTGATAATTCACCCCAAGTGTTACCCTGGACCACAAAACCAGTCATAAGTAGCACGGGTATATTTGTAGCAGTAGCTAACAATGCATTGTATTGGTCAAAATTATAAAAAAAAAAATTTATGCCAAAAATCATTAGGATATTAAGTAAAGATCATGTTCCATGAAGATATTTGATAAATTTCATACCATAAATGTATCATAACTTAATTTTTGATCAGTAATATGCATCGCTAAGAACTTCATTTGGACAACTTTAGAATCAGAATCAGAAAAAGCTTTATTGCAAAGTATGCGTGCACATACAAGGAATTTGTTTCAGTGTCATTAGCTCCGGTACCCTGGAAATCCAGAGGTCTCGCAAGAGCACAATTTGAATTGTCTCTGCAAGACACTCTGGCATCGAGCAATGATCCACATTACTGCATTACGTAAGCAGTTCTGGGAACCAATCAAATCGGTGTATCTGATGTAGGCGGGCCAGAGGCGAGCTAACATGATGACGACAGCGCTGCGATGTCCGGAATCATTTAGTAGACATTGAAAGATGGCTACAGATGAACACCAGTTGTTTGAAACGGCTTTGGCCGCTACAATGAACGAGTTAGACTTGGCTTTTCATATAAAAGAGGAACAGAAAACAGCGCTCGAATCATTCCTTTGCAAAAAGGACGTTTTTGCTGTTTTGCCGACTGGATACGGCAAGAGTTTAATCTATCAGTTAGCTCCGCTGTGTGTGTATTGTTGTGATTGGTCGTGGCGTTATCCAATTGCGTGCAGTGAGAGTTTCAAATGCATGTTTGGTGCCGCCCCTTAAGTTAGGTCCTTTTCATTGCTCGATGCCAGACCCTTAATCTTAATAGATTAGGGTCTGGATTTTTTCCAGGCTATAGCTCCGGTACACCGAGACAACAACACACAGACAATAAAAATAAGATGAAAATAAGAAACTACACATATGTAAATATAAATAGACAGAAAATTAGTAAAATAAGTTGAGAAATAAGTTCTATGTACAGTTGTGCTATAGATGATAGAATGGAATAGGGTAGAATAGAAGATGCAGGGATGTATTAGGGTGGAGGTGGTAGCAAATAAATATCAGATTCTTGCACATATTTTTATTGCACAATGGGAGGAACATTTTACCTGTTCATAAATTGGATTGCCTGGGGGAAAAAACTGTTCTTGTGCCTGGTTGTCCTGATATTTGGGGCTCTGTAGCACCGGCCAGATGGTAAAAGTTCAAGGAGGGGATGGCTTGAATGTGAGGGGTCCGGAGTGATTTTCTGAGCTCTTTTCCTCACTCCGGATGTATACAGTTCTTGAAGGGTGGACGGGGGAGCACCAATAATCCTCTCGGCAGTTCGAACCATTCTCTGTAATCTTCTGATGTCTGATTTTGTAGCTGAGCCAAACCAGACAGTTATTGCTGTGCACAGAACAGACTCGATGACGGCTGAGTAGAACTGTTTCAGTAACTCCTGTGGTAGGTCGAACATGGAAGTACGACCTTTGTTAGGCCTTTTTTACAATGGAGTCAATGGAGTGTCCCACTTCATGTCCTGGGAGATGAAAGATCCCAGGAACCTGAATGTCTCCACTGTAGCCACAGTGCTGTCCATGATAGTGAGTGAGGAAAGTGCAGGGGGGTTCCTCCTGATGTCCACTATCATCAGTTTTGAGCTTGTTCAGTTCAAGGTTGTTGTGACTGCACCAAACAGCCAGCTCTTTAACCTCCTGTCTGTAGGCTGACTCATCACCATCCTAAATGAGGCCGATAAGTGTGGTGTCGTCTGCAAACTTCAGGAGCTTGACAGTTCAGACACTTTTAAAGGCGATTTTCTGAATATTTAGATTTTTTTTGTACCCTCAGATTCATATTCAACCTCAGGCCATCCTAGATGTAGTTGACTTTTTTTCTTCAGTAGAACAGTAAAGAAGATTTTTAACTGAAACAGTGTTCCATGGTGATTCATAAAATGCAAGTCAATACTATGAGGGTCAAAAAAGCATATCAGACAACACCAAATGAATATCTGTTGCTCAAGAAACTGAACATTATTACCTGTAATCCACCCCTTAAATTTAATTATGTAGCCAACTCATTTAAAAACACAAAGACCTCAATTCGAACCGTATCTGCATGAAAATAAATCTAAAAGTTGATATCAGCAAGGAAGTTTTAGAGGGCTTCTGCACATTGTGTCATTATCGCAAACAGTAGAGACTCAATCAATCTGAAATGCGTAAAAGGTGTTGGACTACATAAAATAATATAAACAATGAACATTACTTGACATTTTAAATGGCCTTGGCTGTTTAAACTGCAGTACGTCTGTGCTTGTTGATTCAGACAGTTGTTCTAATAGCAAGATCAGAAGCAACACAACTCAGAATACACAACTTGTCAAATAAAATACTGGTACGATGACCACAGCTACTGAAAGAGCTGACAGGGGGCGATAGATATAACCATAGAACTTTTTCCCACAAGTAGACTAAACGCCCAAAACGTTGGTATGTTTACATCCTGCCAGGATGGCATCTAGCGTTTCTTGTCTCTGCCGTTTGTAAGCTCTTTTAGTACCTGTGGTCTACTAAAAGCCTCAAAGGCATCAGGGCTAAAGTGAAGAGAACGAAGATGCAGGTCTTTAGAAAGTTTTATTCGTCCACAGGCATCTTCCCATTCTTTTATCCAGTTCTTATCGCTAGGAAAGCAATGTAGGCTTGTATCACTTCCCTTGTTGCTCTTCGACCAAAAATTACAACCAAAAGCCGCACAATGTGGCATTGTATCAGTATTTTATTTTCCAAATTGTGTTGTGTTAAAATAGCAACAGGTAGGGGCACTGGCTCACAAAGTGCAACAATGTCATGTCATCCCCATATACAGGTCGCTGGATATATGTTTTTCAGGGCCGATGCTGATACCGATTATTACAGAGTAGGTAGACCGATAACTAGTATTTTGAACCGATATATATGTCTGGGGTAAAAATGAAAATTAATTTAATTGAATGAAATTTCAACATTAAGGATAAGAAGGGCTCCTTAAATACTTTTCAATTATTTTTTCGGCAAAATGACAGATACCGATAACCATAAAAATGCTTTACATAGGTGCCGATAATTGGCCAGGCCAATGATCGGTCAAACCCTAGCACCATACTCCGAAATATGTATACAACGATTTGGATTTAAAAAAAAAAAAAGCTTAAATCTTTCATAGGTTTTCAACATATTTCAGTAAGAGACCTAATTTACATTATATTAATCCATACAAGTCTTGAAAGAGCATTATATGGGTTTTCGAAAAAAACGTAGCTATCTTTCAATGTAAACAGTCTGCAAAGTTGTTAATCAAAAAAGTACATTATACATAAAGATATTGTCCCTGAAAAGAAAGATTCGACTCACCTTAATGAGTCGTCATATTTTCGAATCTTCTGTCTATTACCGATTAATGTAGACTGTCGTTCTGATTACATTGTTTAATAATAAAGTAAGTAACTTAGACTTATTTTGGTTATTTTATTTTGATGTTCTTTCATCAGTTAGTCACGTTAGCACTCGGCTAACATATCCACCATTATTGTCTCGTTTACAGTTTATCAGCTTAACTTTAGCTGTGAGCACGACTTGCTTGCATAAGTGTTAAACAAAATGTTGTCATGTCATTATTTTAAGAACAGATTGGAGCACTATATTATTGTTTACTTTATTGTTTATCATTGTTGAGGCGGGTCCCCCGTTAAAAATTGCATTTTGGGGTGTAAAATATACTCTTTTTGTCAGGGTTCCCTTGGTAAATTTGCATTCCAGAGGCTAAATATGACGTTACTGGGGTCATTTCAGCCTGCAGACTTGGCAACACAGATGGTAGCGCTCACTTACTTGCTTAAATACTCTTCTCTGTGCCAATCACAACAGGCTTGGCCAGCTGACCAACCAGATCAGAGTAGGCTTATGGAAGGAAGGGGTTTACAGACATTACCCTCAAAGCGTTCGAAAACATTGACAATGACTTGATGTATATTCTGAGAAAATTACAATGTTTACTGACCTTAGATGCATTTAAACCTGTTGTAGGGCACTCCAGCGCAATATTAGGTCACTATAAAAAAAACATATGACCTGCTCTTTAATACCCGGGGTTCCCTTTAAGAGAATTTTATAGAGGAATTGTTTGAAGCAAAACACTTAAAGTCTTGTCTTTTATGTTATTTTTGTAGTACAAACATAATTACTTATTAGAAAGGTGGGAGTTTCCTTTACTGCATGTATATATTAGCTGTAATCACCCAGCTCTCATGCTTCCTCAGGGACATGTCTGAGCAGTAAACTATCCTTGTTAATCCATGTTAGATGCTTTTCTTTGAAGCATTTTTTTGCATTCTTATTCAGGATAGATTCTAAAGCAATATAGGTGTAAAGGTTTGTTAGCTGTATTATATAACATGCTGAGGCTGCATGCTGAATGATAAATCAGGCTGCTCTGAAATGCAGTTAGCATCTTGCCACCTGAGACCTGAGGAAAACCCAGGCTGAAACTTGACTCCTCTCACCTCTGTCTGCTCCACTGCTCTTAAAGGGGAACTCCTTTATTTAGACAAGGCCCCCATATGAAAATTGTTTTAACAGATGGTTAATAACACAAGATCTTAAATAAATTGTGCACACTTACATGTTAAGAGAGTAAGTGCACAAAAATTGATACATTTTCCATCAAGGTGTTTCACATAGAAACCTCCATTAGCTTTAAGCATTTCTCTCTCTCAGCACAACTGTGTCCCATTGTGAAAGTGCGGGGGGGAGATGCGGCGTGGTGGGGAGGGGGGTTTGGGTTGTCTGTCAGGATGGGATGAGATCATTGTTTTTTGTACTAGATGTGGGGGTTCAGGTATCGCTGGGTTTCATACCCTTGGGTGCAAGTGGAACATGTTGAATCACACTTTTAGTTTGATTTTTAGTTTTTTTTTTAGTTTGTTTTAAGTGTAAAATTAGTCTGATCATCACTTATTCACTTTTTCAACAGCAATTCATACATATTTGATTCATAAATGAACTTACTCCACTTTGCTTGTTTTTCAGTTTTTAGTTGAAAGTGTTTATAAAGTGACCGAAAATAGATTAAATAGCGAATGTGCAGAATTTAACCTGAATTTCACTACAACGTCACATTCACTTCAAATACATGTATAATGTGTAATTGACTTTACCTTAGGCATTGTGCTTTTTATGACCATAAAGTGTATGCAGCACAGGTTTTATTGTATTGAATGATTTGCATTTTGACCTTATTCTACTTACTCAACCTGTTTGGCTGAAGGCATGTGATTGGTTAGTGAAGGAAGGAATGTGGACTGGATCGTCAAGTGCTGATCTTCTGGTTTGGAGTGAAACAAGCTGTAAAAGATGATGAGTTTGTACTCTTCCAGACAGAGATTAAGCGACATTGTCTTAGGGGAAAAAGTCTTAAGGATTACTTTTTTGGTACTGGGAGTTTTAAGGATTTTAGGAACCTCTGTTTTGTGATTAACTAATATGGTGAGTAACTAATTTTCAGAAAAGCTGAGAATTAAAAGAGACAGGAATATGGTTTAGTTGTGTTTGTTTGTGTGGGGCGTTTAGATTCAGAAGTGCAGGGAATATTTACTGAACATTTCTACTAAACTGTGTTAAAAGTCTTTGACGAAAAGAGATTTTAATAACCGTCTTTTTAGTAAAAGTTGTTTAAGTTTATATATTTTATATTTATATATAGTTTTACATTTGCCAGTCTTTAACAGGCACATTTGTGTAGCAAGATCTTAGGGAAATTCACTTAAAGTGATCTAGCAAGATGTGACTTGATGTAACTTAATATTAAGTACGACATTGTTTCTATTATATGATGAATGTTTAGTTGTTCGTTATAAAATGTGAATGTCAGGCATTGAGTTAGAATAATATATTTAGGCAGGAGAGTTATGTGCTGTTTGTATTAAATGGATTTTATTTGCAGAAGTAATAAGGGGTACGGTGATAAATCAATTTGTGGATTGTTTCTGTGATTTTTTGCAAATGCATTGCGATTTTCTCTTGAATTAATTCTGAGCTTAGTTAACAGCAGATGGCACTGTGTGCTTTAGCAACAGCCATATTCTGTTTGCGTCCAGTTCCTTATACACACAACTTCCTTATACACAAAATGTACCTGTGGGAACTTTTTGGCAAGATGTGAAATACGTAGCACCATGTGTCTTTCGTGATGTATTCGATGTGAAATGTTCACTGAGTGGTGCTAAAAGAGTGTTCTGTTTTCTTTCCGGGAACAGATTAACGTATATGATACGTTTTATGTGATGTTGGTTTTGTAAGTGTCACCGCAGTTCTGACTTCAAATGTCCGTTGAGTGACGAACTCTAATGCTTAGAGACGTTTTAAAATAAAGTATTATCTGCACTACACCTCAACCTACCCAATCGTATGAACAAAAGTGAATGTGACGTAAAAACGCAATCGCAAGCATGGCGTTTTAGCTTGTTTTTTGATCTCTCATCTTTGCATATCTTTCATCGTGAGTCATGTTTTTCTTGGGATTTGTACCCAAGGATTTCGCATCCTAAGTCCAATTCCATGCCAGCTGAGCTACCGAGCAAGCTTGTTACAACTGGTGTTGTGCCCATTTTCGACCCCCTGCCAAATTATTACCCCCTCTTGTTGAAATTGCTAGTTGATTGTCAAGGGGGTAGTAATCTAGCAGGGGCCAGAATTTGGCACAGCACCGGAAAGCGAAACATGGAGCTTTAATCAACTGTGTACGAAAACGATTACAAGTGCTTGGTGTTTTACCACCTCTAGTGTTCATTTCTTTTGGAAATTGCAGTGATATGTACTTACTGGTACGTATTTTGTGTCTTGAGCAAAAAGTTTCCACAGGTACGTTTTAGTTGTGATTTCAGGTAGGAATTACTAGAGTGTTCTCAGTGGGCAGTTTACATGAATGTGGCATCATAAAAGCATAAAAGCTGAGGAGCAAATGCATTTAACCACCTACATTACTCAGCCGAACACATAAGCGCTCTTCTTCGTGAAAATTTAAGTGTGCAGTATAAAAACTACACTAGAGCAGCATCTGCTGATAAAAACTAAGCTCAGAATCGATTCCAGAGAGAATCACAATGCATTTGGAAAATCAAATCAATTTATCGTCGCACACCTAGTAGTAATGCCTAGCAGAAACATATCAGAAAACATTGGATTGTAAGCACTGTTTTATCTGTAGGTTGACCATTTCATGTTTTTACTCTTTGGCAGATTGGCTCTGAGTGTACTGTCTGAAACTGATAATAGCCATTCCCAATCCCCCTCAGACTTTGTAGACACCCAGAGCACTATCCACGCTCCTCCACTTTCCCCATCCCTCTCTACTGATCAATTAGAGTCTTTTGGTATGTTTTCCAATCTTCATTCTTCTTTGGCACCTGCTAAACCTCAGAGAACTTTCAGTGAGTTAAGTGAATCCAGCATGGAAGACCTCTCAGCTCCCAAGAAGCGAATGGCTCCTCTACCTCCCGGATATCCCAGGGGCTCGTATAAGACCGAAAGCCATCCTGATAATGGGGAACAAGCCCATACCCAAAACTCCAAAGATAGGCCTGCTCTTCCTCTCCCAGATTACGAAAGCCTCTATCCTAAGAAGAGACATGGGGTGATGGGTCAGACACATTGGGACCATCTTGTTGCAGAGGTAAACCAGAGAAACTGGGATTTCTCAGAAGAAATTAATGTAGATGGACCTGAGAGGCCGAAGCCGGGATTAAAGGACAGAACTTCGGTGAACCTTAACCAGCACCAAAAAAAACAAGAGGCACCTGCCCCTGTGAGGCACAAAGAAGCAATCATTCCACCCAAAGGTCGTGCTCCTGCGACACCAGAACCATCGGTTGAGACCAATGTCCAACATGGGAATATCAGAGAGTCTTTATATGCCACTGTCAACAAGCCTAAAAACTCTGCTCCCAAGAACTTGGAAAACAATCCACCTCCCGCTGTCCATAGTCGACGTGCACCTCAGGAGACGGAAAGGAAGACTGATGCCATTACGCAAAAAGAGAAGCCTACGCCAGCTGCAAGATCCATACAAAATGTACAGTCAAAGTCTGATGATGTGGCTAAAGAGATGCCTTCAGTCAAACCCAGACAACAGTCTTTAGTCAAGGATGCAGTCAGACAAGTCCAACCAGACAAGCAAGTAACCAATCAACCCATGACATCAGAAAACAACAAAGCCGAGAAACAACACAAGGGCCAGAAGGGAAGTGTTTCTGCAGATGGGTTAGTTGAAGTAGACTTCCTCAGAACTGCTGAAAGTCCAGAAGAACTGCATTTGGGAAAACTTGACCCATTCCCAAGTGATAACCTAATATCTAATGATCCCTGGGCTTTACCACAGCAGAATGAAGATGTACTGTTTACTAGGGGCTCAAAACAAATGGGAAATCTTGAAGATCGGACATCAACCGTTGATAAGAAAGACAAGAAGTCCACAAACAAAGATACAAATGATCCATTCGCAAATCTTTCAGAGAATAGCAAGTCACCGAAATCAGAGCGTGGAAAACAATCGCCCAGCTTCACTGAACAAGCCAGAGCCACATTTCAAAGAAATTTTTCACTTAGAAAGAAAAATTCATCTCGCCAATACCCAACTTCAAAATCTGATACAGAGAATACAAGCTTGGCTAGATCAGTTTCTCAGTCTTCACAAGATGCTGACGATGTCGAGCTGACTGTAACCAGTGTTGCTCCACCAAGTAAAACTGATCCCACACTGGTAACATCTGAATCCCTTATGGGGGGGAAGACTACTATTCGTGCTTGGGTCTCACCATCAGAGGCCCAACCAGTTGCACTGCAGAATGGTGGTGGAAGTGCAGTTTCTAATTCAAGAAGGTGAGAAAAGTTCTCCCAACCCCTACTAACAACTTCTTGAACTCCTCTAACAATCTGTGGTCCCTGTTGTGCTAAACCCATCGGCTTTCAAATCAACAGCTGCTAATTATCCTGAAACTACCTAAATCAATCTCTGATCTTGATAGAATAAAGGGTATGTTTTCTTCAGCATTTATTTGATTGGTTGCTTTTTGGTTGGTTACTCCTTCATGGGATCTCTAAGCTTGGGATTGTGGGCTTGGGGTTTTGCTACTGATTGCTTCTGTTTGTCGTTCAAAATGTTATGGTCTTGAAGGACTTGTGTGAATGGAACAAAGGCAGTGTCTCAAATAATACTGGGGTTTCTCCTTCTGTTTTGTTATTGTAGGCCATATTAGAGTGTCTTTACAATGTGAAAAATCTGAAACTGGATCCATATGAGGCTTTAGACATGAAAATATGTGACATACACATTAAAGTTTACATAAATATGATGAATACAAGACAATGAAATACTGACAAGGTACAAGTGGTGGGCATGAGTTTGGGTTTGTTTCAGGGTTGTTTTGCGGGATATTTGCATTATGCATGATTCCTAATTGCTTTACCACAAAGGTGCTTACACTTGAGTTTTACTTGTTTTGCTGCTGTATTTTTAACGTTTTATTTATTTTAATTTTTTGTTGGGACTTACACATTGGGTGAGTTTGGAATGGTTTACAACACATGCCAAGAACTGCTTACTGAATATCAGAGATTATATAAAATATGCACTATATGCTACATGCTACATGATGCATGAATTATATTACTACATTACATATTTATGTAAGCAAGAGGTGTCTAGTCATCACTCAGGTAAAATAGATACAATGGTTTTCGTCATTTATCTCTCCTGGTCATACACATTGTGGGATGCAGAATCCCATGCTTTGTGGTCTGGTTCTAAACATTTACATTGAAATTACTTAATTCTTAAGATTAATAATGATGTATGCCTTTCCAAGCATACCCATGTCTCCTTAATGGAATACTTTCTTTAAGGGCCATTGTTCACTTAATTTGCGCGTATTTCTAATGTTTTTTTGTTTTTCCTTAAAAGTGTACATCCTCCCAAGTTGTCATGTTCATTGTAATAATATGTCCTTTTCTCTCCTTTCTCAGGCCTCACCCAGTGAAACCCATGAGCACCGAGAGCCAGTCTTCCAGTGTTATCGCTGTGGGGAAAGACCTGAAGACTCTCACCATCAAGGAAATGGCTGAGAAGTCAAAGGTACAGTAATTTTTTTTATTTTTTATTTCCTGCTCACTATTTTGCACACTGAAGAATCGTAGTTATTAGAAAGTTAGATCTATTAAGTAAGTACAGTCAAGGTCAAAAGTTTACATACACCTTGCAGAATCTGCAATATGTGAATTATTTTATCAAAATAAGAGGGATCATACAAAACACATGCTATTTTTCTTAAGTACTGACCTGAATAAGATATTTCACATAAAAGACATTTACATATAGTCCACAAAAGAAAATAAAAGTAGAATTGTGAAAATGACGTTGTTCAAAAGTTTACATACACTTGATTCTCAATACTGTGTTGTTACCAGAATGATCCACAGCTGTTTTTTTTTTTTTTGTTTGTTTAGTGATAGTTGTTCATGAGTCTCTTGTTTGTCCTGAACAGTTAAACCTGCTGTTCTTCAGAAAAATTCTTCAGGTCCTACAGATTAGTTAGTTTTTCAGGATTTTTTGAGATCCATCTTTTCACACTGAGGACAACTGAGGGACTCATATGCAACTATTACAGAATATTCAAATGCTCACTGATGCTCCAGAAGGAAACATGATGCATTAAGAGTCGGGGGTGAAAACTTGATTTTTCTTATTTTGCCTTAATATCATATTTTGTATTTAGTTCTGCCCTTCAGATGTTACAGAATATACTTGCATGTTTCCCAGAAAACAAAATCAGGTAAATTTACCTGATCTTAAAATTCAAAATGATCCTTCTGGATCATCAGTGAGTGTTTAAACAGTCTGTAATAGTTGCATATGAGTCCCTCAGTTGTTCTCAGTGTGAAAAGATGGATCTCAAAATCATAGTCATACATACACAAAAATGCTAAAAAAAAAACAAAAACAAAGAATTTGTGGGACCTGAAGGATTTTTCTGAAGAACAGTGGCCAGTTTAAAAAAAACAGCTGTGGATCATTTAGTTCAAGTGTATTTAAACTTTTGAACTTTTTACAAAATCAACTATTATTTTCTCTTGTGGACTATATGTAAACATCTTTTACGTGAAATATCTTATTCAGGTCAGTACTAAATAAAAAATACATGCATTTTGTATAATCCCTCTTATTTCGGCAAAATAATCAACATTTAGCAGATTCTGCGAGGTGACCTAAACTGTATATTTAGGCTCAATTTGTGTCTTCTCTTTCAATTTTTTTAAACATAAGTATCAACTAATACTGGATATTTTATCATGCATGCTTATTTTCCCCTATTTTTACATTTAGTTTAGATGTGCCTGAAAAATGGATGTTCGTTCACATTACAATCAACATACTATACACAATAATGTTGTGATGCCTACTTAGCTTTTATATAAAATATATTTTAGTTCACTTTAAGTGTTTTATTATCCACTTATATAGACAAAATAATACAGACTTTTAAAATCAGCTCATCTATACGTTTTTAAAGAGAACCCTGTGTATTAAGACTTGTACGGCTTAATATAACAAATAATGTCTCTTACTGAAATATGTAGTAGAAAACACATGAAAGATTTACCTTATTTAAAAAAACACATAGTTTTATACATATTTTGTACTATGGAGGGTGCCATTATTTAGATGACGTAAAATGGTTTCACTCAGTGAGCTATTGGTGCTACCTGTTGCTATTTTTATTGCAACAAAACTTAAAAATACAATATTGATACGATGACCCACAGCTATAGATAGATGAGAAAAGAAAGAAAGAAAGAAAGAAAGCATAGGCTTAAACCAAATGCTGTACCATTGATTTTTTTCCCCACAAATAGTCCAAATGCCCCAGATATTGACTTAAATCTATGTTGAGAAACTCCTTCAGTGGCTGTGGCGTCATGACAAGCATCGGCATGTTTACATCCCACCAGGAAGGCATCTAGCTTTTCTTGTCTCTGCCTTTGGAAGCTCTTTCAGTAGCTGCGGTCAACTAAAAGCCTCAAAGGCATCAGGGCTAAAGTGGAAAGAACAAAGACGCAGGTCTTTCGGAAGTTTTATTCATTCACAGGCATCTTCCCAATCTTTTCTCCTCTTCTTATCGCTAGGAAAGCAATGAAGACTTGCATCGCTTCTCTTGTTGCCCTCCGACTGAAAATTACAACCAAAAGCCACACAATGTGGTCATTATATCACTATTGTATTCTTATTAAGTTGCGTTGTGGAAAAAATAGCAAAAGGTACCGCCAGTAGCTCACGAAGTATGACCACTTCACGTCATCGAAATAACGATTGTCCAAAATATTTATAAAAACAATGTGGATTTTTTAAATATCGTTAACCTTTCATGGGTTTTCTACCACTATATATTAAGCCATGCAAGTATAATACTTCCCTTTAAGACCAAGTCAAGTGTATACAGCCTTTTAATTAATACTCTATAGAAGTTGACCAGTTTCTTTCTCATTTCTCTGCACATCCAGAATGTAGATAGCGGTCCATACACCCAGCTCACACAGGAGGAACTGATCACACTGGTGGTAAAGCAACAGACCGAACTCTCCAAGAAAGACGCCAGGATCACAGAACTGGAGGACTACATTGATAACCTGCTAGTTCGCGTCATGGAGGAGAAACCGGCCATCCTGCTTTCACTTCAATCCAAGTGTTAGGGTTTGATCCTAGCATACGATCACAACACTGAGACACTTTAATATTTAATACAGCCAGAAGGGATTTTGAAGGCAACATCTCATCTCATAATCAGTTTATTTGCCAGAGTATTTAATGCATGTAGAGTTTTAGGCATATATGCATTCAGATTTCACCACCAATATATTACAAATAACTTTTTTTTTTTTACAGAGTTGATATGTCAGATAACTAAATGCTGGGCTGTTGTTTTAGTTTTGTTGTTTTTTTTCCCTCATTGAATCACGCTCCTAAAAGGCTTCCCAACAACAAACACATCCTATTTATTGATCATCTCATTTTTCTTCTTCTTTCCATTTAAGAGAGGGCTTCTTGATACATTATTTATTGCAGTCTTAAGCTTGTATTTGAAGACTTTCCTTCGTCCCGTAGTGATTGTGTTTAGATCTCGACATTGTGTCTGGATCAGAACGCTTCACTAGTGTTGATGCAGCCTGTCTGTTGGGGCTCAGATCAAGGTAATAATCCTCCTACTGTTTCAAAATGAAGACAATAAGCACTTTTTACCTGAACGGGGTGTTTAATTTATGAAGGATAGTGTTTTATAAGTCATTATGTAAAATACCCTGCAGAGTTACCTCTGTAGAAAAGCCTTAATGAAGAATTCCTTTTCATTTCTGCCTGTTATGCACACTTCTGCTGATCTGCTAACACTGGATATGCAATTTATTTTCAATGCCTTGGTTAATATTGAATAAATATTGATGCATAATTTTTCTTTGTTCAGCTGAACTGGTAGTCATCTGTTGAATCAGATGAAATCTGCATGTTTTATGCTACATGTCTGACTGCATGTTTGTTTTGTCTTGTTGCGACTCTGACCAGGGATTATTAAGCATTCTTTCAAGACAGTCTTAAAATGATATCGACCTTTTGAGCACAATGTACATACTGTGACATTCTGCGGTTCTGGAATGAATAAGCAATAACTGTGTCTGCAGGATTTGTTTCCTGAATTTCAGGTAATGCGGTACTTTCATCAAACCGGGATCTTTTGCGTCTTATCTTGTGGCTTTTTGACGTCTGTGTTGTTCGGAGCTTGTCTGTTGTGAAACCAAAGATCTGTCAAGTAAATCTCAAAATCTCCTTCTTGTTTTTAATCTGAGTAAACTTTTATCCTATCTTGTGGGGAGAGATTTGTCCCTCTGACAAGGATGGAGGAAATAACTATGTCTTGTATTTATTTGTTCGTCTTTTATCTGATGTTGATTCTGTCATCAGTCTAAGTTTTCTGTGTTGCATTTATATTATATATTTAGTCATGAGAACCTTCATAATGAGAGCTTCTGCTTTGTTCACTCAAGCATTTTGGCTGTTGCCAGGACTCCAATCCTTTGTCTGAGTTTGAATGAGAAGCCTTATTACTTATTGCTGATGCTATGCATATGCACAAGATATATATATATATATTCTAGACCTGTGCCTTCTCTTTTTATTCAAGATTCTGTGTCGTTAAGACATGAATATATTGGTTTGTTCCTTTACTTTAATACTTGCAAAATGTAATTTTGATTATGCCTCAGTTTAATGAATAAAACTTAGCTGAACCCATATACCCTGGCTGTGTTTGTTTTTTCGTTAATATATTGTTTAAAGAGTAGTAATTGTTACACAAGGCTGAATGACATTTTGTTTTTTAATGTGCATTAATGATCCACAAAGTTTCCTCTGTGGAAAATAAAGGAACATATCTTGAAGAATGTTTCGGTATGAAAAAGACATTTTATCTTTATCCTTATTCAAATCTTTATCGAAATATCTTATTTTGTGTTCCTCAGGAAAAAGAGAGTGATTTAGGTTTGTTTTATTATTTTAATTTTAATTTGATTTCTTTTTATTCCTTTTCATTTTATTTCTTATTTACTTTTTTATTTTATTTTTTTTCGTATTTATTTGCTATGTATTTTATTTCTTATTTATGTATCTTTTTTGTATTTTTAAATAATTGTTTTTATTTTATTTTGTATTTATTTTCTTGTTTCATTTCTTATTTTATTTATTTTTTATTTTTTTATTTAATTATGTTTCTTTTTATGCAATTTCTTATTTATATTTTATTATTATTATTTTTTTATCCTTCCCTGTAGGCAAAGTCAAATGGGAAAGTAAGATCATATTTAATTGCTTGTTTCATGATAAAGGCTCTATAGATTTTGTTTTATTTTTATGTGATGTGATAAATTTTATTTTATTTTGTTTCTTTTTATTGTGTTTCTTATTTAGTTATTTTATTTTATTGTATTATTTTATTTTTTCTTATTTTTGTTTTTTTATTTTGTTTGTTACTTTATTTTATTTCATTTTCTTTTCTTTTGTTTCTTATTTCATTTTGTTTTTATTTTATATTTTTCTATTTATACTTCTAATTTATTTCTTATTTTAATTTATTGCATTTTTTCTTTCATTTCATATTTATTTTATTTTTTGTCTTATTTTTTATTTTATTTCTTATTTATTTCGTATTTATTTCATTTTTAATAAAAAAAGTTTTTATTTTATTTTGTTTTGTATTTTATTTTGTTTTATTTCATTTTGTATTTTATTTTTTGTTTTTAATTTAATTTTGTTTTGTGTTTTGTATTTTATTTTTTATTATTATTTTTTTGTGTTTTATTGTTTTGTTTTGTTTGATCTTGTTTTGTTGTTTTATTTCCCTGTAGTCAAAGGAGGAAGTAAGAAGATATTTTATTGCTTGTTTTATGGTTTTATTGTGGAGGACAAACATAATGCAATGCATTTACAAATAATTAAAAGTCAAGCATTCCTCAAAACCTTGAAGTTTATCTCAGATTTTAACATGATTTTTCCAGAAAAATATGAATGAATAATGAAGTAAAATTTGCTTAAATTTGTTTCCAATTGCTAACAAAAAAAAAGTTATTCTTGCGTTTCCGTGTGTAAAAATCAGTAAAGATTTAACAGCAACAGCAACCTAAAGCTGGATGTTTTTACAACTGTACTAAAATGCCTTTTACTTAAAAAAAAGAAAAGTATGAGCTAGGAGACATAAGACCAAAACTTTGATTACATTAATTTATAGGCCTCAGAAATTTGCATATGAAATATAATACTCTAGATTTTAGCGGGTGAAAAGCTTAGCTATAAAGAATGACTTCTCATAAATGCGATGATAGTGTAATAGTCTGACTGTTGAGTACAGTTTTGTCCACTAGATGGCAGTAGGATACAGCATACTATAGTCAGGCAGCTCAAGAAGATGTCATGGCCTTCATCATTACAAGTGCACTGTGTTGAAATGATACCCGGCTGCTATTTTAATTGACTTTTATATGCAAACACTATGAGCCTTGTGTCACTCACAACTAGGGCTGGGCGATTTGGCCTAAAATCAAAATCTCGATTAATTGAACATTTTAACCCGATTACGATTAATGAACGATTATTTTATTCATTAATAAAATTATATTTAATTATATTTAATTATATTTAAATAATATTTATTTTTTTGCCCTCATAGTTCACTGACAAGTTTTGTACAAGTTTTATTGAACATAAGTGTGGAACAACTGAAATTAAAGCACACATTGCTTAAAATGAAAAGTCACATTTTTCTTAAATTAGTGAAAATAAATAACTTGCACTTTTGGAAACAAAATAAATTATTTATAAAATAATAATAAATATTAAAAGTAGAAAATAAGCAGTATGTCTTCTAAATAAAATTACTCTATATCCTGTAAATACTTTTTACTGTATAAATACTGTTTAAGCTCTCCATCGACATGTCGGCAGAATAACGCAACGTAACGGAGCGGGGTCACGTGACTCCACACGCAGTAGTGTTTTTAAAGGGAAAGTAATTGAAATAATTGACCTGGAAAAATTTGATCGATTATAGGTTCTGAATGTCGATTTCGATTACTTTTCGATTAATCGCCCAGCCCTACTCACAACACAACTATCCAAATATCTTAAGCTAATTATATTGCCTAACTCACTGTTTAAAGGTTATGAAGTCCAGAGGATCTACAGCTGGCTAATTAGCAGCTTGAAACAAGAGATCATTAGCAGAAATAAAAACCGGATATTGACTGATTAGTATCATCAGTAAATCCAAATTCAATCAAGGTGGGCCTTAAAATGAATGCATGAATACATATTGAATTAATGAGCAGAAAATATTGATTTAATGATCCTACCAGTTCCATGCTGACATATACATGACATTATGTGCAGAGATAGTAATGAGTTTTTTTTTTATGTGTACAGTGCTGTTACGTTCTGTGTGAAATGATAAAGTATATATATATATTTAAACATTTCACAAACATTTTTGTAGAACCTGTTGCATTCAACCACTTAACATCAAAATATGGAATGCTCAGGAAGCTGAATATTTTATATTTGGCCTTATTTAAATGATTCATTGCTGTGATTTGGTTTTAATATGCAATTCATTTCTTCCTGAAACAACTTCCTCTACTGTAGCTTTCAGTTTTCCAGCACAGTAGGAAGCAGCTCTGTGAGTAATAACAAATGAGGATGAATACAAATGAGAGCTGCAAACATGGAGTAGCCTACTGCTGCTGTCCACTTCTGTCTCCTACAAAGCAAATAAATAGACTTTATAGAAGGACAGTCCACACACAAAAGAGCTGCTTTCATTCCATGCTGGTATTTCAACTCACAATCAAGAATTTTCAGGCTTATTTGTGCTTCCTGTGCTGTCTATCATCTTTCGCATATTTTCGGTCAGCGATTACTTAACATTGTTTTCCTTTCAGCTGAATTCATTCAGATATCTATTGATTTGTTTATTTTTATCTTGATAAAGATTAAGGTTTTCAACAGGGGGTCTTGATTGGTACTGCAGGGAGTCCACTAATTATTGTTTGTCAAATATGAGTTGACAAAAACGGATTGTTCACTGACCACTCTAAATTTGAAGAAATTAAAAGTTTCCAGCTAAAAGTTTCTTTTCACATTGAAACTAAATGTGAGTTATTCTGCACACTGATAATTCAGCACTATCACACAATCAAGATTGCTATTATTAATTTATAGTAGGACTATTTGTGGTGTTGTTTTGTTCAACAATTCAGTACGGAGTAACTAACATTTTAGACCTATTTTTTTTGCTCAGCTATTGAAAATAGTTCAAAATGATGCTGAATCAACCTTTGCATCTCTCAGAAAATACTGATTTGTATCTGAATGAATCATTTTTGAACATATTGGTTGAGTGAATAATTCAATGAATGACTTATAAAGACCATCACTTGTTTCATTTCTGAATGAAGCCAACACACTCTCAGTTCATAGCTATTTTCTTTCTTGGTGAATGGTGAATTTATGGAAGGCCATTTCTGCCACTGAATAAAAATAAAAAGGTAATTGCAAGCTTTTATCCTACAAAAGTCTGAATTGTGAGATATAAAGCAAGATTTGCGAGGGAAAAAAAAAGGCAAGACATAAACTTGCAATTGCAAGAAAAAAGACAGATTTGCGAGATACAAACTTTCAGTTCTGACCTTTTTTCTCAGAATTATAAGATATAAACTCACAATTGCGATACAAAAGTCTGAATTTCGAGATACAATACTGACTTTTTTGTCAGAATAGCATGATATAAACTCACAATTCTGACTTCCCTCAAAATTGCATGTTATTAATTTGCAGTTGTGAGAAAAAAGTCTGAATTTCGAGATACAAACTCACAATACTGACATATTTTTTTACAATTGCATGATATAAACACAACTTCGAGAAAAAATTGTGATACAAATTCACAATTCTGACTTTTTTCTCAGAATTTTGAGATACAATTCAGATTTTTTTCTCAGAATTGCATATTATAAACTCAAAATTGTGAAATACAAACTTGCAATTCTGACTTTTTCAAATCTGAATTATAAGATATAAATGTGCAATTACGAGAAAAAATATCAAAATTGTGTGATACAAACCCACAATTCTGATTCTTTTCTTAAAATTGCATGATATAAACTCACAATTCTGATTTTTTTCTCTCAGAATTGTGTAATATAAACTCAATTGCAAGAAAAGGGTCAAAATTGAGAGATACAAACTTGCAACTCTGACTTTTTTTTTACCTGAATTGTGAGATCTAAACTTGCAATTACAAGAAAAAAATTCAGAATGGCAAGATACAAACTCACAGTTCTGACTTTTTCTCAGAATTGTGTTATACAAACTCACAATACTGACTTTTTCCTCAGAATTGCATTATACAAACTCACAATATTGACCTTTTTCTCAGAAATGCGTGATATAAACTCACAATTGCGAGAAAAAAAGTCAAAATAGCGAGATATAATCTCATAATTCAGACTTTTTCTCAGACCTGCGTTATACAAACTCACAATACTGACTTTTTCCACAGAATTGCGTGGTATAAACTCACAATTGTGAGGTTAATGCAGCATTTACAGGCTGCTATAATAGTGTGGAGCCTAAACATAACCGTAAGCAGATGGGGGCAAAAGCAGATAATATTATTCAAATTCATACAAAGAGTTTATATCTCGCAATTCAGGCTTTCTCCGAATTGTGAGATATAAACTCTTTGTATGAATGTGCACAATATTATCTGCTTTCGCCCCATTATGGTTCTGTTTATGCTCCGCACTATAACAGCCTGTGAATGCTGCTTAATCACTTGAGGACTGAAAATAAAGATTATTTTAATGGCTTTGCAACAAATGAAAATGTTCATTAATATTTGGCATGCATGTTATGAACCAGTGTTATTTCAGTATCATTGAGATTTATTGATATTGTGAATTAGTTTTCATTTTAATTTCCACTAAAGTTTTAAAATGTTTTGTTTATTTGTGTGTGTGTGTGTGTGTGTGTGTGTGTGTGTGTGTGTGTGTGTGTGTACTAGGTTTGACTATAGCCTACTTAATGTCCTCACTTATTGTGAAAGAGTTTGACAACCCACTAATAAGAACATTTTACCGGTCCTCACAGCTTAAATCAGCCAAAAGATATTTTTATGTAGTGTTCTGCACGTTCCTGTCATGGGAAGTGTAGGGCTAGGGGCTATGTGACAGAAAATATCATTAACAAGCTACAAAATTAGTAGAAGTATATTTCCTCACTAAGATAACGAAACAAACGTAAGTGTCTTTTCCCTCTGTTTTTGTGTTTTTCGACTTTGGAGCCCCCTACAGATAAAGGAATGGAACTCACTGTCGTGCATTTGTTGCTGCCGTAAAGCAATTCAAACTTTTCGCGGAATTTGTACTGTTCACCAAGCGTTTGGAGTCAGTCCTCTCTGCAGCCTGTAGCGCGATGACGTAGCTGGATCAGGTCCAATACGTACTGGACGTTGTTACGCGCATGCGCGGTGGTTTGTTTTGCTGATATTTCAATATAAACAGTCACAGGAGTGAAAACCATATGTCTATGGTGAAAACAGCTTGATCTGACAGCTATGATCAGTTTGTATATTGAATCTAATGTTTAATGTGTTTTTCCCCCCCCATATATGTACATGCCCTGCTGACACTGGGTTCTGCTTCAATTTGCTGATCAATGTCATTAAGCACATTCTTTTTTTTTTCTTTTTTTTTTTTTGGACATTTGACAAGATTTTGTTTTTGTGCTGTTATTATTTTTCCATTTCCCTAGGTATTTAAAGTATTTTACATACCTTATTGTATTGTAACTTTAGGATTAAAATGACAGAGACATATTTTTAAAATGACACATAAAATGACAAATTTTTGCTTCCACTCAACAATAAATATGTTGTATATACACTCACTGAAAATAATACTTGACACAGATATTATGCTTTTAATCCATTAGATTTAAATTAAAAAGCTCTAAAGTTATGCAATTTAATACTTTACAATTTTAACATTTTGCATGTGTGTAGAGAGCATCACATCACAACTTAAGCATCACATATGTGTAAATTATTATTAATCAATTATTACTTATTAATATTCTTCACTACTACTGTACAGGTTAGAATATCATCACAATACAATATTGTCCCTTTAAACCAACGCAATATTCAGAGATCGCTACTGCTCATGTGTCTATGACGTCGGTAAACAAACCACCGTGCACGCGCCTAACTACGTCCATTATCAAAAAAGATGAAATTAACGAATATTTCATCATTAACCTTCTATTACTACTTGCAAAATTTCATATTCACCGCTGCAAATTCACTCAACAAAATCCTTTATTTATTTATTTTTTTTTTTAAAAAGAGGTTTAACAGTATATCCAAACTATTTCATCATCCAAAAATCTTAAGGCTTCTAAATCAATTTGTTTCATCTTTTTAATTTATATTGTTAAAGGTTTTGTTTTGTATTTTTTTTTTATTATTTAATTATATACTTGTATAATGCTGACATTTTTGTACTTTTGTGCTTTGTACCTTGGCAATAAAAATAAAAATAAATAAATAAACGTCCAGTACGTATTGGACCTGATCCAACGACGTAATCGCGCTACAGCCTGCAGCGAGGACCTCTTGGGCGTTTGGGTTGAAGAAGCTGTTCGTCTTATTAGAAGTAAGTGTACAATGTTAATGATTTTGTAACTGATATTTGGAAGTGAAAAACGTATATACAATTCCCTTCAAAGTACATATATAGTTTTTAATTATTTACATAAGTTTTAGTGTTAATTCTTTTAGTGTTAAGTCAAACTAAATGAAAATGAGAAACATTTCTTTGGTAACTAGCTGAAGTAAAATGTATCTTACTCCAAGTTTTTTTATGGATTTAGTTTCAGTTACAATAACACTGAATAAAATGTTCTAAAAAGAAGTTTGAAGACCCATAGAGACTGGCAGACCCTTAACATTTAAAACAAAAGATCAGTTTGACTCATTTTCAGTCCAGGTGTGATACTGCCATGGCGCACTGAGCAGCATTTTCTATTATGTTTGTACAATAGATCCGAGACCTGGGAGCTTAACCTGGTCTGCAACCTGCAGCTTGAGAAATGAAGAGCTGAGAACATGTCTTAGTTACTCATTTGTAGGGTGCAGCTTGTTTGTCTTTCACACTTTTCTGTCATCCTCCTTGTGAATCACTGCTCTACTATCGAAGTCTTGTTTGTGTAGTTGGCTGTCTTTGATGTATTGGGATGGCAGACCATTGAAAACATCACTATCTATCATAGAAAAAGATTGAGTGGAGAGGGAAGAAGAAAGAGAAAAACTCAAATGATGTACTGAGTTGGTCACCATAGAAACGCTTCCTACTTTTTTTATTGGTTTGTCTTTTGTTGCTGTAGCTCATTGTCATTTTCGGCTGTTGTGCGGAGGATATTAACATGCCCAGACCGTTTCAAATGTTACTGACTGGAGTCTCTTTGTCTTTTCATGTTTATCGCACTACTGTTCACACACATTGGTGTTGCTTTGAATAAGCAATCGTACTGGTGGAATCATTAGCGCTTTGAATTAAAGTTATTTTAGTGGTGTTTGTTCACACAGATTTTCATTTTCATGTGTTGACTGACATACTAAAGAACCTGTAAGGTAGATGTACCTAAATGGGTAGTTTACTAAAAAATGAAAATTCTGTCATTAATTACTCACCCCCATGTCATTCCAAACCCGTAAGACTTTTGTTCATCTTCGGAACACAAATTAAAATATTTTGGATGAAATCCAAATGCTTTGTCATGTTCAAGACCCAGAAAGGTAGGAAGGACATTGTTAAAATCAGTGGTTCAACCATACTTTTATGAAGCTACTATGTGCGCAAAGAAAACAAAAATAATGACTTTATTTAACGATTTCTTCTCTTAAATTAAGCAAATTGGGTTTAATATAAATTGTAATATATTACATTTTAATTTAATTGCAAATAACATGCAGTTGCATCCAAAAACATTATTTCACTTACAGTTAAAGTCAGAAGTTTACATACAACTTGTAGAATCTGCAGAATGGTAATTATTTTACCAAAATAAAAGGGAGCATACAAACTGCATGTTATTTTTTATTTAGTACTGACCTGAATAAGAGATTTCACATAAAAGACGTTTACATTTAGTCCACATAAGAAAATAATAGCTGAATTTATAAAAACGACCCTGTTCCAAAGTTTACACACACTTGATTCTTAGTCTCACGCAGCCAGACCTTCAGACTGACGGCTGAAGGTCTGGAATTCATGGCAGCTTTCATTGGCCAAGGCCCGCCCATAAGACCGTTTGACAGACATTTCAAACAACCAATCACAGTTAGTTTAGTTTAGTGTCACGTTTCGGTTTGTGGAAATGCCCCCACAACAACAGACTAGGATGCAACAAGTCAGTCATTGAAATAACCAGCATTGAAAGTTAAAGAAGAAGAGGGAGAACAAGCAATAAGTCAGTACTTTGTTCGCGAACGTCGCAAATGTGTATAACAACAATGGCTTCTGCATAAGCACATAAGCACAAATTCTTTGGTTTTTCATCATTTTTGTGTATTTGAACCCTTTCCAACAATGACTATTTGATTTTTAGATCTGTTTTTTCACATTGAGGACAACTGAGGGACTCATATGCAACTATTACAGGAGGTTCAAATGCTCACTAATGCTTCAGAAGTAAACTTAAATTCATCTTCCTTTGTCTTCTGGGAAACAGGATAGTATCTTCTGTAACTTCTGAAGGGCAGTACTAAATGGGAAAAAATTATATTTAGGCAAAATAAGAAAAATGTACACTTCTTTATTTTGTTCAAAAGTTTTCACCCCCCCAGCTCCATCATTGTTCCTTCTGCAGCATCAGTAAGTGTTTGAACTTTCTGTAATAGTTGCATGTGAGTCTCTCAGTTGTCCTCAGTGTAAAAAAGATGGATCTCAAAATCATACAGTCATTGTTGGAAAGAGTTCAAATACACAAAAATGCTGAAAACCAAAGAATTTGTGGGACCTGAAGGATTTTTCTGAAAAACAGGGGGCAGTTTAACTGTTTAGGATGAACAAGGGACTCATGAACAACTACCACTAAACAAAAAACACAGCTGTGGATCATTCCAACTCAATATTAAGAATCAAGTGTTTGTAAACATTTGAAAAGGTTAATTTTTTATAAATTCAACTAGTTATTTTCTTTCGTGGACTATATGTAAACGCCTTTTATGTGAAATATCTTATGTCAGTACTAAATTAAAAAATAACATGCATTTTGTATGATTCTTATTTTGGTAAAATAGTTAACATTTTGCAGATTTTCCAAGGTGTATGTAAACTTTTGACTTCAATTGTATGTATATTACTCCCATTATTCATCTAAAGCACAACTAGCAATATTTGGAGGTTTGTACAGATCATTTACTCTTGGAAAACATAATGTTACATTTAGCTGAACAACAAGTTCATTGCAATTATTTTGTTTACCCAGTAATGTGTCTTTGTGTCCAAATCTTTCATTAAAATTCAAACAGTCACTTCTTTATTGACAGTTTATTGACCCATTAGCACAAAATATTGAGAGTTTTCCATCTCCATCAATGAAACAATAGTAATTGTGCTCTCATGGTGTTTCATGCCTCATTATAAAACACCCGCCAGTCCAGACACTGTTTATTGATGCAACGTTACATGAATAATTTATACAGAATTATACAGATATAATCACACGAAGTAGACTTTCCCTCGCTTGACACATTTTGGCACGTTTAGTTCTGTTCCTTATTTGCTTCAGGGCAGTGAAGATACTGGATTCTTGGGTCAATAATGAACAATTTCAACTACATTACAACATCCATAGAGTCATATTGGCTGCAAAATGAAAAAAAACTTTTTGTTTGAGCAGACAAAGTTTCTTTTGTATATAAAGACAGTAAGTTTTTGTATTCTTGCACACTGTATTATTACCACATTAAAGGCCTAAAAAGTTATAAAAACATTGAATTATTAAAATGCTTTAATATTTAATACGGAATTTCTAGGCTGTGTTATTTTTAAATATTTTATCTCCTTGTCTTAGTGACATCTTGTATAAACACATGCAGTTTGATCCAGCAGTCTGAAAGGCATTAAAATAAGCTGTAATTCACTTTTAAAGCTGAAAAGCCGTTTGCTTTTTTGAAAGCTGTATCTCAATGTTTCTGCCACAGTATTTTAGGGAGCATTCCTCTGTAATGAGACCAACATCAGACCAGTTTCCTTCCTAGATAATCCGTATCCAAATCACAGACAGCAGGGTGAAATCTTGTGGCTAAATCCATCTGCTTTCTCACATGGCTTGTACGTCCAAGAAAGACCATCTGTGTCCATCTAAAACAAGATGCATGTGGAGGAACCTTACAGATGGTGGAGTTCCGGCCAGGACCGATGTGAACATTTTTTCCCGCAAGTTTGCAACCCACGCTTTGGTAGTTTTTGAACTAACGCAGCGTGCTCTTTTTATGTCAGAGGACCACGCTAGCGGTGGCACAGTTGTTTGCGGGAATCCCGATGCCAATCCGTCGATGACAAGTGAACATCTTGCGCAATTCCGCCCTGAAACGATCGTGCAGCCATGCGTATAAAAACGGGTTACAACAAGATGAACTCATCCCACACAAATGACACAACAGCTGGATCAGAAGAAAGTAGCGCTTGTCGATCAGATCTATATCAATATCCCGAAGAACATTGAAGACGCTTATCGGCAGCCAGCAGATGCCAAAAGCCGCAACGACCAATGACACCAATCGAAACGTCTTGCGTTTCCGAGCCCGCTGGGCTTCCGCTTGGCTCTGGGTGCGATGACCTGGCACCACGCAGTTGCGAAGCTTCACCGAAATGCACAAGTAGGAGATGCAAAGAGCTGACAGAGGAAGAACGTAGGTGATGAAGAGCGTGCTGTAAGCGTAGGCTAGTCGCTCTTTCTCCTGACCCATCCAGAACTCCTCGCAGATGGTGAAACCTTCATCTTTGAACTCCACATGGTATGTGTGGGCCACAGCAGGAGCCACCAGACCACACGACAGAATCCAGATCCCGGAGAGAAGATATGTGCAGGCCAGAACTGAGATGCGCTTCTTTAGTGGATGAACAGTAGCGTAGTATCTAGAAGTTAAAAAGACAGTTTTAGTCTGAAGCAAAAGTTCAACTGGCTTTTGTTTTGTCTATTCATTTATTCAGAAGTACATTACAGTTTAATTCTCTGCAACAATGAATTCTCTTCTATTATGAGCACATTTTTAATGTCTAAATTCAAGAGATACTAAACTTTCCAATGAACAGTTGCTGTCCATTGTTTCTGGTTTCTAGTTTTAATAAAATTAGTAGTTTTCTCACACACGTCTGTTGGCTCGACACACTTGCAATAGATGGACTCATGCATTACTTATCTCTGCTTCTGTTCAGAAGAAAGAGTGTACACTCTTAAAAATAAAGGTGACTCACGATTCCGTAGACGAGCCTTTTTTGTTTAAATGGTTTTGTGAAGAACCTTTAACATCTGAAGAACCTTACTGTTTCACAAAAGGTTCTTTGTTGCGAAAGAAGGTTCTTCAGAATATAAAAAAGTAAGAAAGAGATGGTTCTTTTAAGAACCTTTGACTGAATGATTCTTCTGTGGCATCGCTGTGAAGAACCTTTGAAAGCATCTTTATTTTTAAGAGTGTAATATACATTTGAGACAACATGAAGGTGAGTAAATGATGAGAGAATTTTTGGGTGGAGAATCCCTTTAAGGAGACACTGCAGGTGAATAGGGTAAAAAACGAACTAATAGTTATGACTTTAATTACCAAGTTTATTGATTACATTGATAACTGCAAACATTTTTTTGTATTACAAGTTTTCTAAAATGTTACATTTATAAATGAGGCATTATTTAATGAGATATGCGCTAATTTTTGCATACATATCTAGCACCAAATTCGAAACACTGAATGAAGTCACTTTCAAAATTCTTGTTTATTTATTTATTTATTTATTTTTTGACATATTAGAGTCAAAAGTTTTTACAGAGGGGATTTTGGGTATCGTCACAACATAATTCAGAAAAAACTTAGAACAGACAGGAAACACTATATTTAAAAAAAATTTGAGGAATAAAATGTTGTATAAAATCAAGCAAATAATAAATGAACAAATCTCTCTGTAAAATCCTTCAGGATATAGACAGGAATAAAAATGTAAAGTTTGGTGTGTGTAAGTGTAACTGAAGTGAAGATTTATTTCGAGAAAACTTCCTTTAAAAATGTGTATTGTAATTGAAACCTATTGACACAAATAGATAAAGTGCTATACAAGAAATACTTAACATTTGTCTTTTGGATGTTTTTTTCCTCTAGTCTGAAAAAAAAAAAAGTTTATGAAACACCAAAAACAGGTGCATGAATAAAACTTTTTTGCCTGCATTGTCTCCCCTTAAAACGTTGAAAAAAAAATGTTGAAGTGATAGAAATTTATGAAGAAAGTCATTAAAATTAGTAAATGCTTGAAAAGGAAATTGTTTCCAACTCTGACTTTGAACCAATTCTGTAAAATGGCCCTATATAATATAATTTTGTAAGTATGCAAATTATATGATATCCAAGGTACACTTGTAATTCTTCTCCAAATAATTGTGAAGTTAATATTCATATTGTATTTTCAGAAAGTTTTGGAATATTTGTTCTCTCCCCAAATCTGTCACTACCGAAACACAGTATATATAATTTAATGTGAAGGGTTGTATTGACCTTTTAAGATTTTACTTACATCTTCCTCGGAAATATTTTTTTGCTATTTTATTCAAATGTTTTCAGAGTTAATTCATTAACAGTTACGACTGTAACAATATTTCAAGTGTGATTTATGAGATTTGTTGTATTTTGAATCCAAAAATAGCTGAAATCTTACTGATTTCAAACTTAAGGGTTCATTAGTTTGAATATACATTGAACCAAACATTATCATCTCAGTTGATAATTCAATATACTTTATTTTTGACAAAACATCCCATGTTTCGGCAGTGACGGCACGTTTAGTAATGACAGTAAAGCTTATAGCTACATCACATTACAGAATTTTAACTAACATACTAAAACACTACTACAACATACTAAAGTGTTAAATATGTGCATAACTGTGGTAAAAAAAAAAATCCCCTAAATAAAGTGTGTTCCCTTTTGTCACTACAGAAACAATGATGACATGTTTTCGTCGTAACTCTTACGGTAGTGACAATTTTAGATTATTTTGAGCCCATTTCAAAGATGCTAATCAGCATATGGTTAGCTAGAACAATTGTCCACACATAAAAACAACATTTTATGGAATAACTATCAAAAAAGTGTGTTTAATTATAGAAAAATAGTGTTCAGTAGTGAAATGAAAATGCCGGACACGTTTTTTTTTTTTTACATAAAGGTTCATAATTTACAAAGAAAAAAAAATCAAAAATATTTTTAAAAACAACAATGAAGTAAAATATCATTTTCATAATTTATGTTTAGGGTTCGGTGCAGCCTCCTCCCAATTAAGGGTACCCACTAAATGAGGTTTTACATTAATCTTATTGATATTTTAAATATTATTGTGGGTTTCAATAGATAATAAAAGGATCTTAATTTTTTTTAAATGTGCTTTTTGCTTGTGGGACAGCGGTTAGCGCCAGTTCTGTAGAATGGCCCATTTATGACTGTATATATTATGCGAAGATCAATAATCCTTTGAAAATATCAGATAATTTGACCGTTAAATTTAGTTAGTGTAAAATGTCATGTCATGTAG
The DNA here is from genome assembly GCF_049309525.1 of Garra rufa. Taxonomy (NCBI): domain Eukaryota; kingdom Metazoa; phylum Chordata; class Actinopteri; order Cypriniformes; family Cyprinidae; genus Garra; species Garra rufa. Next base: position 28,837,702 of record NC_133361.1, read on the forward strand.
TGCGAGTCTTAAGGCTGAGACTCGATTCAATAAAGAATCGATTCTTTAATTCTGAGGAGTCGAGCTCTAAAAAGATCCGTATTCAATTCGCCTGAGGCGCTAATGCTATGTGATCAGCCGTTTGTCATCGTTTACACAGCGCAGCTAAATAACAGAAAGTGAAAGGTCTTGTCAATGATTTACAAAATTATACTTGACAGTATTTTACAAAAATGAGCAAGACGCTGAAATGACGTTTAAAGACTTCTGTCTAGCCTAACGCATGTTTACAAAGACAAACAATTATAAGAACCTTGGGAACAAAAAACGCATTCTGCGTGAAAAAGACCTTACCGTGGTATGACAGGTAAGTTTGGAGGATTTAATTGGTTAAGGTTTATGTACAACCTAGCTTAAAATGATCTTTATCTGACCGATTTGTTTAGGGTGACCATACGTCCTCTTTTACCCGGACATGGAGTCAAACCCATCCTGGGGATGGTGTCCTCTTTTTGGATTCTCAGAATATGGTCACCCTAGTTTAGCCTGTTATTATAATTGACTATCATTTGAAATTGAACATCTTTTTAGCACAAACTTGTTACAATGGACACAATCACATTTAACACGCACGCACGCACGCACGCACACACACACACACACACACACACACACACACACACACGTACGTAGAATTTGTAGTTAAAATAAAACTGATAGAAACTCTGTCACATGAACGTATTATATATTTATTTCGGCATGTTTTTGCAGTACCACAAAATATTTTCCTTATTTGATTGCAAAACTATGATGTTTATTCATTTTTAATTCATAATATGTGTAACTTTTATATTACTTTTATTTGATGGTTTGATGGTTACACCTCATGATATTTAAAATCTTGATGATAGTATTTTTCAAACAACCAACATACTGTTTCATTGTATACTGTTTAATAGGCACATGTTTCAAGCTAAGCTCGTTTTTTTATGTTATTTACCCTGGGAACGACAACATAATAAGCTGAAGCAAATATGATATTTTACACGTTGATTTTGTAAAGACTTAATCAGTGGGCTGCAAGAAACAGGATAGAAACAAGACCTCTAAATGAACTCTTTTTATTTGCTTTAAGGTGTAAAGGACCTGTCTGATGTTTTGCTGCAAAAGCTCACTCTTAAATGGACACACATTTCCTCGCCTCTGATCCAGCCTGGATGAATGCGTCCAAAACCCACGGTATATCAAGGGCTTTTAAAAACTGTATTCACGTAGGCTTCACCATGTGAAAAGAATAGCAGATGAACCACCAGACCATGTACAGGAGATGACGCTAGTCTGCGCAAAAAAAAAAGCCTTCACTGTAAGGTAAAAGGATTCCTAATGCACCTATTATACTACAAACCAACAATTTTTCATTTTCCTTGACAATCATGCAGCACCATCATCCATCACTGACTCACATGCCTACGCAGGGAGGAAAGTGTGAAGGTTAAAGGCTGCATGAAGCCACAAAGTTTAACAAAGAAGATACACAATGAATTTATTTTCAGAATTGAGGATAAGAAATCCGGGTCTATTTTAGGTGTCCTTTGTATTTCACAATATGGCAGTAATGTTGTTTTAGCTAGGGCTGGGAATCGATTCCAAAAAGAATCGATTCCTCGATTCCGAGGCATTGGGAATTGAGGATCCTCTCAAGGGGAATCGACTCCTCATTCAGAGCCGTTTTCAGTTCAACAAAACTTACCTCTTAAACAGAAGGCTGCATTCCATGAAGGCTGCATATTTCGGCTGCAAGTCATCAAACGTCGATTGACGAAAATAAACATAATAAAAACGACTCATTACTAAACTCGTCTGAGTTTAAGTATGCAGCCTTCAGTTTGAGAAGCACCCATTAATTTGCCTCTTGCTCGCTAATAGTTATTATAGTCTGATACATTTCCACGAAAAGATTCGTTCGGATAGATCATTTAAAGGGGTGCTATTATGCTTTTTCACTTTTTGAACTTTAGCCAGTGTGTGGTGTGTATGTTTGGGCATAAAAAACATCTACAAAGTTACAAATCTCAAAGTCCACTCCAAACGGAGATATTTCGTTTTAAAAAAATCACTTTTCAAGAACTACAACGAACGACTCGTTTGGACTACAGCGTTTGTTTTCCGCATGCAATGATGTCACAACGCGGTATCCCGCCTACTGAAATTCAATTCGTTGGCGGGTGGGGGATTCGCCTAACTTTACCCATGTAATATGGACAGCCGCTTTTGGGATGCTACAGCGAGCCGTAGGTCGGCTCGTTTGGGACTTCTGACCAATCACAATACTTTTGACTTTTCGGAAGGCGGGACCTGGAACTAATCGAGCCGTTTGTGCCAGCCTGGGGAGAAAGCTATTGTAATAATGTAAATTATGCGAAAAATAATGCGTTTTTCGAACAACTAAGCATGTGAGCATGTTCAAGTACACCTCAAAAACAAATTAAAGACTTTGTAAAGGAGCATAATAGGACCCCTTTAAATGAACCAGTTCAAAAAACGATTTAGATGTTATTTTACGGGAGAACTGGCTCATGATGTCCACAATTTTGAGCGCTGCACGACAGAATAGATCATGACGTGTCTTGATCTTATTTACATCTTAAATAAATGCTATTTTTAATCTTTCTATCAGCCAATGATAACTCTGAAAGAAAACGCAGAGAGCACGTATCAGTGGCCGAGAGCACATCTGGTTGACAGCTACGCCACGAGCTCTTATATCATCCTGCATTTATTGCAAAATTATAGCTCTTATATCAGTGTTGTTGTTAAAGTTCTGTTTATTTTGTTTCAGTGTATAGTTTGCTAATTTTGTCATTTTATACACGTCACGTCTTGTTTTATTCATGCAATAAATGCATGTCCACTGCTGAGCTGTGGGTTATGACTAATTTCCTGGGCAATGAATTACAATTTGAAATCAATTTTTTTTTTTTCAATTTTCAAATTTTCGGAATCGAACAGCCCTAGTTTTAGCCCTCCAGCTTTCTATGTGTCATACTACATAATATCATTCATTCTCAAGGCTTTTTTTGTGTACCATAAGTTGAAATTACTATTTATAAATGAACACTTATGACTGCACTTATAGGCTCTTCTGGCACCCTGAAAAAGAGCTGTTTTGATTACTGCGTCATTCAAATTGAGCTGAAAAACAATGAAACAGATGTATGTGGGATTGAAACAATGTGTATTTTTTAGAAAATAAAATAAGTCTAATAGCGTTCAACCATGGACATATATGAGAACAATTCTATCATTTGTCTTTAGTTTTCTGAAAGTTATTCAAATTCCCATCAGTGTCTTTTCTAGCACAAATGATGTATTTTGCGCACTGATGTCATAATTTTTTAAACAATAAATATTAAAATGCTTGATTATTATTTCACTCTTTTATCATACTTCGAAGTCTCTGATTTATTTGTATGTTGGACTGTCATACAGTAGTGTACGACTGCCAAGGTCTGGGACAAGGACAAAGAGACAAGCTATTAAGCCATTTCAAAATCCGCAAAAATAAATAATGAGGACATGGTAAAAAAGTTTTCAAGATATTTTTGTTATGACCTTGCTATAGCAAAAAGAAATCTATTCAAACAGAAATCTGTTCAAAAACTGTTCAAGTTAAAATCTACTCCTTAAAAAAGTGGCAAGTTTAAAGAAAAGCTTAATTGCTTGTAGAACAAACTTTACATTTTAAAGGATTAGTTCACTTTCAGAATAAAAATTTCTTTACTTACTCATCCCCATTTCTTACAGGATGTTTATGTCTCTCTTCATTTGAAAAGAAATTAAGGTTTTTGAGGAAAATATTAAAAGATTTTTCTCCATATAGTGGCCAATGGGTTAAAGGTCCAAATTGCAGTTTCAATGCCACTTCAAAGGGCTCTACCTGATCCCCGCCAAGGAATAAGGGCCTTATCTAGCAAAACGATAAGCCATTTTCTAAAAAAAAATTACAATTATATATTTATTAACAACAAATGTTCGCCTTTGCACTAGCCCGACCTCGCATTACTTAGTCACATTGGAAAATGTCAAGTACACAGAAGTACACAGCCGAACAACTAACCATGCATAACCTTTTCAACATTATTACACAATATGTGAAGGTGTGGATAAATATTTGTGGTTAAAAAATATATACATTTGTATTTATTTTAGAAGATGGCTGACTGTTTTGCTAGATAATTTTCAGATTCCAGTCATCATATGATCACATGCTGTATTCAAACTGATCAGCATGTGGCAGTGACTTTTATACCATGCATGTAATAATATGTTTTTGACAACCTGTTACGTAGACAAATTTGAATATCAAATATACTCTACCAGTCAAAATTTTGGGTTAGTAAGATTGATTTATCAAGGATGCATTAAATTGATCAAAAGACGAGTAAAGACATTTATAAAGGTACAACAGATTTTTATGTCAAATAAATGCTGTTCTTTTGAACTTTTCAATTTTTTTTTAATTCATCAATTCACCATGTATGATTGTTTACACTGATAATATCCATATGTCTATGATGGTTAATGTTAATAATAAAAAAATGCTTCTTGAGTAGCAAATAAGCATATTAGACTAATTTCTAGGGTAACACTTTACAATAAGGTTCATTAGTTAAACATTAGTTAATGTATTAACTAACATGAACTAAGCATGAACAATACATTTGTTACTGTATTTACTAATCTTTATTAACATTAGTTAACGGAAATACAGTTGTTCATTGTTTGTTCATGTTAGTTCACACTGCATTAACTAATGTTAACAAAATTTTAATAATGTATTAGTAAATGTTGAAATTAACATTAACAAAGATTAATAAATGCTGCATAAGTCCAGTTCATTATTAGTTCATGTTAACTAATATGGTTAACTAATGTTAACTAATGAACCTTATTGTAAAGTGTTACCTTCTCTAGTAGGGTTGCGACAATAAATCAATGCAACGTGATTCATGGATCGATTCTAAGATTTTACGAATGCATCACGGTTCTCTCCGGAATCGATTCTGAGCTTAGTTTTTAACAGCAGAATGCCTGCCAATCTTTTTACCCGCACACTCAAATGCTCGCAAAGAAGAGCACTGAAGAATGTTGTGTAATTTGTTATTGCTCCTCAGCTCAGATTGCTTTTATGACACAAAATTAATGTAAACAGCCCACTGTGGCTATGTTTCTATCACCCTGTTTTTATGTGCATTTTTTGAAGTATCACATCAGAATGATGGAAAAGGCAAAATTAAAAAAAAAAATCCTTAATTCATTGAGGTGATTTTTGAATTGTGCGAAAAAGGGTTGATGCGAATAATGGGAGATGGAAACGCATTTTGCGAACAAATTCTTCCACGCGCACCAAAAAAGTCGGGATGGGATAACCTGACTAACCAGTGGACCGATCTTGATGCACAGCATTTGAAATGTTTTAAGTCATTCTGAAATGCGTGACCAAAGTCTGTCATCAAAGTATTTCTGTATAATTGCCTCCCAGAACTGTCTTGCGTTCCCAAACACCTCTGAAAGCAGTGTCCGCTTTAATGTTTCATCTGCTCTTTCTGAGGCACAAGTAATTATTTAAGTATTAAGTAAATATTATAAATTTATAATAAAATATAATTATAATATAATTATAATAAATAAATAATTATTATATTCAGTGACTTCTCCTACTGTTCTTACTGATATTTAATGGCAGTTTATCATGAAGTGATTTTGTTCTCTTTGACTCTTTGCCTTGGATGGAAACTGTTCTTATTCGCAAATGTTTTAGGTGATATTCCAGTTTTGCACATATGTTAATTTCGCAACTTTGGATGAAGTGTGTGTAAGGAATTGAAAGCAAGCAGAGTATGGCTGTTTCTAAAGAATGCAGTGCTATCTACTGTAAAAAAAACTAATCTCAGAATCAATTAGAGAGAGAATAGCAATGCATTCAGAAAATCTCAGAATCGATGCAGAATGATTTCTTTATTCATGATGCTTCGATTTATTTTTCCAGTGCTAATAGTTAAGGCTGGGAAGGGCTGATTCCTCGATCCTGAGGCATTGGCAAAATTTGGAATCGATCCCATCAAAACGAAATCGACTCATTCAGAGCAGTTTTCAGTTCAATAAATCATATATATGTGACCCTGGACCACAAAACCAGTCTTAAATCATTGGGGTATATTTGTAGCAATAGCCAAAAATACATTGCATGGGTCAAAATTTTTGATTTTTCTTTTATGCTAAAAATCATTAAGAAATTAAGTAAAGTTCATGTTCCATGAAGATTTTTTTGTAAAATTCCTACTGTAAACATATCAAAATGTATTTTTTGATTTGTAATATGCATTGTTAAGAACCTAATTTGGACAACTTTAAAGGGGATTTTCTCAGTCTTTTTGATTTTTTTTGCATCCTCAGATTTCTGATTTCAAATAGATGTATCTCAGTCAAATATTGTCCTATCCTAACAAACCATACATCATTAAAAAGCTTATTTATTGAGCTTTCATATGATGTATAAATCTCAGTTTTGTCAAATTTAACCTTATGACTGGTTTTGTGGTCCAGGGTCACATATAGGTGCCTCACAAATGAAAGGCTGCATCCCATGAAGTCTGCATATCTTGGCTGCTAGTCATCAAATGTTGCTGAACGTTGATTCATGAAAAATAAACTGAATGAAAACGATCATTATTGACCTTGTCTGAGTTTGAGAATGCAGCCTTTAGTTTGAGAAGCACCCATTAAATTTCCTCTTGCTCACAAATAATTATTAGAAGTCTGATTCGCTTCCACGAAAAGGTTTGTTCAGATAGATTGTTTTAATGAACTAGTTCAAAAAATGATTTCGAAGTTATTTTATGGTGAAAGTGGTCCATGTTGTCCACAATTTTCAGGGCTGCATGACAGAATAGATCTAATTTACATCATAAATAAATGCTATTTTTAACCTTTATCAGATTCAGCCAATGATAATTCTGAAAGAAAATGCAGTGAGCACAAATCCGTGGCCAAGAGTGCATCTGATTGACAGTTAAGCCACAAGCTCTTATATTGTTTATTTAGTTTCAGTGTATTTTTTGCTAATTTTGTGCAAAGCATACTGTTAAAGTGAACATCATTCAGCTGAATTGTGGACATGATACACTTCATGTCTTGTTTCCACTGCTGAGCTGTGGGTTATTACTAATTCCATGGGCAAATCAGTCAGAGCTACAAAAAATATTGTAATTTTTATCAAATCAAAACGATTACAAAACCAGGATTCGGAATTGGAATCAATTCCAAAAATTTCAGAATGGAACAGCCCTACTAACATGTCATTTGATGCTGAAGACTGGATTAATGATGCTGAAAATTCAGCTTTGACTCACAGGAATTAATTACATTTTAAAATACATTAAAATAAATTGTAATAGTATTTCATAACATAACAGTTTTTACTGTATTTGTAATTAAATAATATGGCGAGTAGGCTACAAGAGACCTTTTCTTTTCAAAATATTAAAGCTTTTGAATAGTAGTGTACATGACTAGTCAGTCAAATCAATCTGCTACATAATCATGTGCCACAAAATCCCCAGTATGCTAGTAAAACATTTATGCAATGATGAAATGCTCACAACACTCACATGCATCGCTCACCTGTCTACCCCAATAGCTGTCAGTGTGAAAACCGACACATACACCGTCACCGGCTGAATGAGGAACACCAGGTAGCACATGAATCTTCCAAAAACCCACCCGCGAGGGTTAAAAGCGTATGCCAGGGTAAAGGGAACGCAGGTTGCACACATCAGCATGTCGGAAAACGCCAGGTTGCCGATGAAGAAGTTGGTCACGTTGTGCATTTTTTTGGTGTGGCAGATGACGTAAAGCAGTAGGTAGTTACCAAAAACTCCAACCAGGACCACGAGAGCGTAGCACGGGATGATGAGGGGTTTAAAAGACTGAAGGAGCTCCACACCAACAAACTGTGGATTGCGCTTAGTTGTGTTTGTTGACTGGAGCACGACTTCGTAGATTTGGCCTGCGCTGGAATTCTCCACAGTGACATTTTCCAGGCAACACGAGGGCACGTGAGTGCTGAGCCATTCGCCACCGCTGCCATCCATCCTTACGGCTTGTAGAGACCTAAAGAGTGGGTGTTTTGACATTTTAACAAGGAAGAGAGATACGTTTTGGTTAGATTTTTTTCATACACTGAATTTTTAACTATTAACAGATGGATTGAAATGTCCGTGAAGAAGAAGTGAGCCAGTTGGGTGCATCCTGTGGAGGCGTGTGGTGCCAAACATGCAGTTTGCAATCTATAGGTGCTAGTTTGTCTTGAAAGTTGAGTTGGCTCATATAATGAAGTGACTTTCTCAAACTCTAATGAGCACAGCTACAATTTTTCTCAAAGTTCCTGTCCTCTATACTAAACCACTTTCCGCACAGCAGTGCTTCTGAACATTAGAGATATGGAGTCACGTCTAAAAGCCACTTCATTACAGCCTTGACTTACTTCGGATGGCTGGTTTCCATAGCAGGTTACTTGTATAGAGAATCAGCAGGACTTTTAAGATTTGTGTGTTCCTTTCAGTGTACGCTCTGTCAGTCCAAACAGCAGTAAACAGAAACTTGTAAGGACGCTAATGAAAGCCAGCATGATTTGAGTCAAAGATGTGTCTCGGCTGCAATCACACGTGTCCGTTGCTGTTGAAATGCAAATGAGCCTCATTCACTCGCGCCCTCTAATTAAGTGAGTAAATGGTTCAGAGATTAAGCATAAACACTCTTTGGTCCTTCCTGTAACAAGCTACTGCAAAAGCAGTGGTTGTGTTTTCTCTTTTTGTCTCTTTACCAATCAGTCAGTTGTTGCCAAAACAGTAGATGCTGCCTAATTCATTTTCATCTTTTAATGCACATCTCATCATCATAAATCAGGTTTTTTTTTTGCAGAACATATTTTCACATTCAGAATCAGACAAATGGAGCACCAATCACTCTTTGCAGATAAAATGGTTTCTAAATTGTTTTTATGGACAATACAATATTAAAAATGGCCATATGTTCAGTCCATTTAATTTTAAACAGCATGTGGAGCTGAATGTCAGAGACAATTTATTTAATTAGCACAAATCTTCATTAGGCACATTCAAAGACGAGATTGAATAAATATCCCTAGGGTGTCAACTGGGTTAGATGAGAATAAATTAACAAGCTCTCACTGAATGAGATATTGAATATTTACAATGCATTTCCATTTATTTGAAATTAAGTGACATTAAGTGAATATCACAGTAATCTTAAAATAAGAGTTTAAGTTTCCTAAACACTTTCCTAATACGCTCCCCACTTGCCTTGTGTCTTGTTTGACAGTAATAAAAGGATGTTACTATGGAGGTTTTCTAGTTTAAACCGCTTTAGCAAAAATGAGGATCTCTTTGGAAAGCCTGATTAATTTCAGCAATTAATTTCTTGTCTCGGTCCGTTATACTGTAATTTTCGGTCTGTTTTAATGAATCTCATCAAAGCACAGATTCACCAGTTTGCATCATTACTCATAACCAAGTCCCTGCAAGTCATATTATGTTTTAAATATTGTAAAATTTGTAAAACAAATCAAATATAAAATAAAATAAAATCTACAATAAAATAATTAAATAAAAATAAAAAACCTTTAATTATTGTCTTAATTATTTTTTTACTGGTAAAATTTTTAAAAAGTAGTTGTGAGATGCCATCACATGTCGCATCTCGCTTGCCATCTCCTCCTGGAGTCAGACACAGCTCAAATCGCTGCATGCCATCCATGTTCCAGGAGAGCTCTATTGTGCTCTCTATTGACAGCTTACCCTCCACAGGGAATGGAGACTCCATCCTCAGGTGGTCCAGCTCATTTGGAGTCAGTTCGGGGAAAGCCCAGGCAGACATGTTACTTCCCGAGAGTCTTGCCACTGCCAGCTGATTTATTTCCTGACTGAGACACCCCTCGGCATGGATACGGCAAGCGGCAACCTCCGGCTAGAGACTTGGTTTCAAAAGGGAGTCAATCCATAGACTCCCCATATTAAAATGCCCAACTTTACAGCAGAAAAAAATGTTTACAGCCTGGTACAAAAAGTGATTTTGGTCTTTATAGCTAATTTTGCTCTACATGTCAACTGTGAGGGGGGTGATTTTTTTATAACTCACCCGTTTAAGTTATATTAAGCCTTTAAGTTCTGCATAATTAAGGGTGTGGCCACTTTGAGTGACAGGTGGATTGCTGCTGCTGTCACCACTGTTGTGCTAGGTGGACGTGGTTTCTGCAAACAGTTCCACCCATGTCCCGCCTCTTTGCCCATTTTCGATTATCTGGGAGTGACGTGCAGTGACACAATTCCAAGACGGCGACAGCTGACTCCCGCCCACTATAAGCTTAAAAAACGATCACTTCACAACCCGATCCATGGAACCTTCACATCTGGCTTCTGGATGGGATGTGGTAGACCTCTCTGGCATTTCTCAGGCTGAGATAGATACTTTCACTCGAGCTAGAGCCCCCTCTGTGAGACAGGCCTATGATTTGAAGTGGGTTCTATTCATTGAGTGGTGTTCTTCTCACTGAGAGGACCCTCAGAGCTGCTCGGTTGGTGTGGTGCTTTTCTTTCCTGCAGGAAATGCTTAAGCGGAGGCTGTGCCCCTCAACTTTGAATGAGTAAGTCACTGCCATTGCCGCTCACTATGATCCAGTGGACAGTTCATCCCTGGGGAAGCATCACCTAATCATGAGAGGTGCAAGGAGATTAAATCCTCATAGGTTGCACCTCATCCCCTCTTGGGATCTCTCCAGGGTTCTCTTGAAATTATGGAGAGACCCCTTTGAGACACTTGATTCAGTCGAGCTGAAATATCTGTCTCTCAAGACTCAGCTCCTGTATCGTGTTCAATTCCATCAAGATGGTGGTGGACCCACAGGCATTCTTGGTCAGCGAATCGTGCCTTGAGCTTGGTCTGGCTGATTCTCACGTTACCTTGAGACCCCAGCCTGGTTCCCACCACCGAGAACAGGTGGTGAGGATGCAAGCACTGCCCTCGGAGGAGGCAGACCCAGCTCTTGCATTGCTGTGTTTCATCCACGCTTTGTGCGTTTACATGGAACACACCCAGAGCTTCAGATGCTCAGCACAAACCTGACTGAGTATATGCACACTGCCATGTTATATATCCATATGTATGGGGGAGTGACTTGGCATGCAAATTCCACTCGCCAGTTCTGAGTGGCCTTTTCTTCTAAAGCTCAAAGGTGATTGGGTTCCTGACCCCTAACAGTTGACGTAATGTCCTCATTCCTTCCTTCAGGGAAAGAGAGTTACATACACAACTGAGACGTTCTGCAAATATATCCAACTTTTCCACACAATGTACACCCTCTTATAGGACAATATCAACTATATTATCTCTGATCTGTCTGATAAATATAACTCTAGGACATGCAATTATTACACATATCATGCTTTTCTGTAAAGCTGCATTGAAGCAATGTGTACTGTGAAATCTCTTTACAAATTAAATGGACTTGGCAGTGTTTATTTTTCTATTTTTTTGTACTAACAGGCTTCAAAGGAAGCAGGCTTTAGTGATATTTTGTCCAAATGATTGATTCTTCGATTGAAAAACCAACCAAAATGTAGATGAGTTTATTTCTTCATCTGAACAGATGTGGAGAAATTTAGCATTACATCACTTGCTCACCAATGAATCCTCTGGAGTGAATGGATGCCGGCAGAATGAGAGTCCGAACAGCTGATTAAAACATCACAATAATACACAAGTAATCCACACCACTCCAGTCCATCATTTAACTTCTAGTTAAGTAAAAAAGTGTGTTTGAAAGGAACACATCCATCATTAAAATGGTTTACTTTTAAACCTACACTTCTAGACAAAATACAAGCCTATAATAGCACTTCCTCCAGTGAAAAAGTCCATCCCCTGTTGTCCTCTGACATCAAAATATACCCACATACTTGTTCAGAACTGTTTTCGACTGTTTTAGCTTATAAATGGTGCTTGAACTGTAATACTCTCCTGATTCAGACAATCTGACTTTGTCACAGGAGAAAGCAATATTATGGAAAGAGGACTTATGTCTTACAAACACATAGTTTTTTACTTTACAAGACATTAATTGATGGACTGGAGTCATGTGGACTGCTTGTGAATTATGATGTTTTTATCAGATGTTTGGACTCTTATTCTGACAGCACCCATTCACTGCAGAAGATCCATTGGAGAGCAAGTGCTAAATTTCTCTGAATCTGTTCCATTGAAGAAGCACTCATCTACATACCGCATGGCCTAAGGGTGACTACATTATTAGGCAATTTTCATTTTTAGGTGAACTATTCCTTTAAGCCATTTTAGACCTAATATCAAGATTTTGTTAATATGTGTGGGCTCTCTTTTTTTAGACATTTCACAGGTCTAATTATAACACATTGATCAGAAACTTGCAATAATGTCTGCTTCTGCCCCCAGACAAAACGGCTCTTAATATCTGCAAACAGACATGTGAGGTATGTGTTATTCTCAGCCTCCAGCATACTGTGAGTTTCTTTAAACCGCTTTGGGTGGTAGCGTCCCCTCCCTGTGGGTGCTTCAATTATGCTCAGCCGGTAAAAACACAGACTAATGGAACCATTGAGGTGCTTTTTAGTGCTCACGTTAGAGCGAGAGCCCAGGTGAACAGAACCGAATAAGTGTCCCTATGGTTTGCCATAAAATGCTGTCAACAGATTTTAATGTGCACAATAACTGAAACAAACCAAAAATAGCTGAAACAACCTACATATAACTAGGGCTGGGCGATATTTCTAAAAATGTATATCTCAGTATTTTTCCACATTTCTGTGTCTCGAGAGTTTTGCGTTTGCTCCAAACTTAAATAAGGTTGATTTTCTTCTGCCAGCTTTCTTAGAACAATAACATTTTACACTCTGCCCACTAGGTAAATTATGCAAGCATTTAGTTTATAGCTAAAATCACAATACAATAGTCTGTAGTTTTATATTGATTATTCGATTATCTTGACGATTTCTTTAATATGATATATTACCCGGCCAAAAATGTAACCGCAATAATAATCTGCAATAATAATCTTAAACACACAGGCACACACATTCTTTACAAAGCTGTGGTAAGTAATGCAACACAAAACATTATTTTGGTCAAAAATGTTTTAATTAGGGATGCACGATATGTATCGGTCGATAACTTGCGCGTTTTGTCAGTAAAGCCGGTTCTGTAATCAGCGGTAAATGCCATCAGGTACGTGATTTCACGTTGAGCCGTATATACTACACACAGCCGTTGTTTACAGACGAGCTACGCACATTCACACTGATAATGAACATTGCTATGCGCAGCTCGCCGGTAAACAACGGCTGTGTGTAGTATATACGGCTCAACGTGAAATCACGCACCTGATGGCATTTACCGCTGATTACAGAACCGGCTTTACTGACAAAACGCGCAAGCTTTATCGACCGATTGGTATCGGTGCATCCCTAGTTTTAATTATCAAAGACATTCTTAATTATGCTGATAAGAATGTCAAAGTCACAATAAACTGTCACCAATAACTGCAGCAAAAAGCTGTTCACGTCAAGGCTGTTATGTGCTCTTTCAAGGGATAGCATTATTTAACATTATGAAACAAGAAATTCAAGGCCTTAAAAAAATCTTTATTAAAATAGGGCTATACTGTAGAAATGTTTGGGACAGGAAAGCAGAAGTCTTTGATCATTTTCAACCTTACAACAATAAAAATGACAACCGAGGACTTTCCATTAAGGTGTGATGCTTTCATTTAGCACCAGTGTGCAGTGACTTTTATTGTTATAGCCCTGTTTTATTAAAGGTGCCATATAATTAGGGTTGGGTACCGAAACCCGGTGCCAATACGGCACCGGTAAGCTACCCATATGACCGGTATGTACCGGATCGAAACAGAACGCGAATTTCGGTGCCTCATTTCGGTCCCACTTAAGTGCCTGAACTGTCTATTGAAATATTTGTCTTCTGGTGCTATAAAACGGAAGTAAGAAGCATTGATTTGTCAACATGCATGATCGCTAGTTAAATTTAAATACTGCATTCATGGGGTGTCAGAATGATTGGAAAAAAAAAATCCTGAATGAGAAAACTCATGTGAACGTCGGAAGCTTTGATGATACAAATCCAAGACATCTTTGTAGTTACTGACCATTTTCACATTTTGAATTAAAAGCACAAATCGTCGGGAAATGAAACCATCTGAGAAGCACGTGAATGCAGCAACTATCGTTACTCTTGCTCTGACTGCAGCAGGTGGTCTGCCGTTAGCTTAGCTAGCTACATTAAACACACTTAACTTAAAATGCCAAAAACTAAATGTTCTAAAGTGTGGCTATATTTCACGAGAAATGATTCAGAGACCGCAACATGCAGCAAATGTTTTACAACAGTTGTGTGTAAAGGGGGAAACACGTCAAACATTTGAGGGCACATGGAATAAACTTGAAAGCAGAGGGATGTACCGTGTTTGACAGTTTGCGGACATCAGCTGGCACTATCAGCAGGGCGCGATTTGCTCTAGTCTATGCGTCCCTGCCTCTGCTTAATTATTTTTATTCCCAGTGGGGATAAAGCATCCCGTGAAGCTCTCCTACATCCTGATGTAAATCGTCTAAATCAATTTTTTTCACAATCAGCCCTTTAAAGTCCTGTTCTGAATCAAATGATTCACCGAACTTGCTTTTAAGTTTCATTTTGAATCAAATGATTTGCAATACGCGCATTGAAGTTCCGTTGTTCTCAATCAAATGATGCGTGATCTGATTGAAGCGCTTCGAAACAGTGAATCATTTTGTGATGCAGTGGTTTACTAATTCGTAAATAGTTTCAAATAGTTTCAAAAAGCTCTGTTTATACTTTGCTCACTTTCTCTATATAATTTATTCGTTGTTTGAAATGAAATCATTACAATTAATAGGCCTAACTTACGATGTTTTTTTTATGAAATTGTGATCACATTAGACAGTTTTCGTATTAAAAACATTTCATGACGTGACAAGTAACAGATTACACTAACACTAGTTTGGTCAACCTCCCACCTATAGGAAGAGAAAAAAAGTTTTCAAAAGCATCCCCCCCTCTGCCCCCTGGTTTAGACTAGAAGGGAGACAGATCTGACCACTGGACATGCGCACATCAATCTAACATTATTTTTATCACACTGTACACTGTTTATGTATTATAATAAGGGCTAAGTTTAGGGTTGGGGTAGGTGTAGACGTTAAAAAAGCACAATCTAATAGGTAGAACAATTAATTTCATTGTTAGTTTCTGGTCGGAGATGTATCCCTTCTAGCCACAACCCTGCCCCCTGCCCTAGTCATACCAGGACATGCAATAAGTCAGGAGAGGTGTCCTATTTTGCCAGAGAAGGCAAATATGGTAATATTTCTGCAAAAGAATTGCTGAAATTTGAAGCTGTTAAGTTATTGTAGTTGGGTTAGGTGGCTTAGGTTTTATTGTTGTGTTTTGTATTTACTTAAATATTAATGTATACTTTAAACTTTTAATACATTTTTCATTTTAAAGAACTTTTTTGTCCAATAAAAAGATGTTCTTGTGTCATCCTCCATTTTGTGTTTTTTTTTTTTTTTTTGTAAGTATCGGTTCAGGCACCGTTTTGGCACCGGTACCATTTTAAAAGTATCGATTTGGCACCGGTATCGAAAAAACCCCAAATGATACCCAACCCTACATAGAATGCATTGATACAATATTTTAAATTATTCTCTGAGATCTACATAGAAGGTATATGGCAAAGGAAAAGGCAAAAATTCTCCAGAAACGTTTTTACAGGTCCATTTACAACCCTAGGATTTGTCCCTAGAATGAAATGGTCTGTTATTACCTTATTTGGAAGGTTCAATTCAAATCAATTAAATTCAAGATCGTGGTATTCGCAAAAGAAGACTGTCTTGGGATCTAAGCGACCTGACCGGATTGTAGGTGGTGAGTAAGTCAGCGAGACAACTCTGAGCTATGTTGTTGAGAGCTTTATACACGAATAGTAAGATTTTATAGTCAATTCGATAGCGTACTGGCAGCCAATGCAGGGAGCGTAGAATAGTTGATATGATCTCTTTTGCGGCTAACAGTGAGTAGACGGGAAGCCGCATTTTGGACCATTTGAAGGCGAGAAATAGAAGAGAGAGGTAACCATGAATAATAATGAGGAGCTCTGCTCTGATTGGCTGTTTCACAGAGCGACTCATTTCTCACACAGCAGGAAGGAAACACATGGAGGAAAATATATATTTAATTACAGAGCTCGAGCCGCTATTAATATGCAAGGCATTGAAACTGCCATTTTGAATGCACAATAACTTTTTAGTTTCACTTTTGAGATTTGCATCGCTGTGCTCTGTGTAACGTTATACTACAGCGGCAGTACTTAGCACATTTGACAAGTTTAGATGCTGTCAGCGGTAATCAGTATCTGCAAATCATTCACCATCATCGGCACAGTCTTCTCTCCTTACTATGGTACTCTGGTAAGTGAAATTTTATGTACTGCAATGTAACAGGCTACTGTTAGCAAGAAGCTAACCGTGTCCCTTTAGTGGCTCTCCTTATTTTATTAGAACACATTATTTGTTTTATGCACCTTTCTGTTTTTTCACAATAGCCTGTTGGGGACGTAACTATTAATAATCCCAACTATAACATCATAGTGTTATGTTGGAATTGGCCTCTTTTTCAGTGGTCTTTTGGAAACACCAGATTTATATAAGGAGGAGGAAATGATGGTGTTTGAGACTCACAGTATGTCATATTCATGTACAGAACTATTATTATTTAACTATGCCAAGGTAAATACAGTTTTCCATTCTATGGCACCTTTAAAGGTTTTTTATACATATATTACACCTCATATAAGTGTCTTTTTTATTTCTGGGATGCATCAGATGTGCACATTACAACTGTAGAGGAAAGCAGACTGCCAGAAAAAGAAATGGAAAGAATAGTGACCTTCAACCATGTGGAAACCACATTAATGGTGGGTTACACTACAAGACTTGGACATATTTAAAACTCTAGTTAAAGGGATAGTTCACCCAAAAATGAAAATTCTGTCATTAATTACTCACTCTCATGTCGTTCCAAAACCTTCATTCATCATCGTATAACACAAATTAAGATATTTTCAATGAAATCTGCAGCTGACACGTTCAAGGCCCAGAAAGGTAGTAAGGACATCACCATAATGTGGAATCAATCAATCAGATTCCAAACGTGCCACCATGGCCAAGACCAAAGAGCTGTCCAAGGATGTCAGGGACAAGATTGTAGACTTAAACAAGGCTGGAATGGGCTACAAGACCATCACCAAGCTTCTTGGAGAGAAGGTGACAACTGTTGCGATTATTCGCAGATGGAAAAAACACAAAATAACTGTTAATCTCACATGGTCTGGGGCTCCATGCAAGATCTCACCTCATGGAGTTTCAATGATCGTAAGAATGTTGAGGAATCAGCCCAGAACTACAGGGGAGGATCTTGTCAATGATCTTAAGATATGGTCACCAAGAAAACAATTGGAAACACAATACAATGTGAAGGACTAAAATCCTGCAGCGCCCGCACGGTCCCCCTGCTCAAGAAGCCTGTGTAAAGTTTGCCAATGAACATCTGAATGATTTGAACTGGGTGAAAGTGTTGTGGTCAGATGAGACCAAATTTGAGCTCTTTGGCATCAACTCAACTCATTGTGTTTGGAGTAGGATGAATGCTGGAAACATTATGCTTTGGGGGTGTTTTTCTGCCAATAGGACAGGACAACTGCACCGCATCAAAGGGACTATGGGTGGGACCATGTACCATCAAATCTTGGGTGAGAAGCTCCATTCCACATTGAAAATGTGCATTGGATGGGTATTCCAGCATGAAAATGACCCAAAACACACGGCCAAGGCAACAAAGGAGTGGCTCTGGAAGAAGCACATTAAGGTCCTGGAGTGGCCTAACCAGTCTCCAGACCTTAATCCCATAGGAAATCTGTGGAGGGAGCTGAATGTTTGAGTGGCCAAACATCAGCCTCGAAATCTTAATGACTTGGAGAGGATCTGCAAAGAGGAGTGGGACAAAATCCCTTCTAAGATGTGTGCAAACCTGGTGGCCAATTACAAGGAACATCTGACCTCTGTGATTGCCAATGAGGGATTTGCCACCAAGTATTAAGTCATGTTTTGCAAATACTTATTTCACTCATTAAAATGCAAATCAATTTCTAACTTTTTTTTGAAATGCTTATTTTCATAACTTTTGCTTTAATGTTCCAGCACTGACTTGTTTGGCAAACTAACCATACAACCAGAGTTCTCTTCGAACCGCGCAATGAAGGCGCTTTAGATTTATATTTATTTTGCCTAAATATCATATTTTTTTTCCATTTAGTACTGCCCTTCAGAACCTACAGAAGATGATTACATGTCTTCCAGAAGACAAAATAAGACATGTACCCTCATCTTCAAATTGAAAAAGTTTACAGCACAAACAAGAAGAACTATCACAAAAACAAAACAAAAAAAAAAACAGCTGTGGATCATTCAGTATTACGAATCAAGTGTATGTAAACTTTTGAACGGGGTAATTTTTGTAAATTGGTCAAATAGTTAACATTTTGCAGATTCTGCTAGATGTATGTAAACTTGATTTCAACTGTATTTCAGCCTTAAGATGCTTCCACACAAGCACAGGAGGACAATAAATGAAGATCTCAAGTGTATATTGGCTAAATCCATTCCTGCACATCAGGACATCAACTGGATTTTCTAGACTAGAGAATTCATTACTTGTAAAGCACTGTGCTGCTGCTCTACACTGAAACGTACAAGTCAAATGTAAAATACAACCTACAGTCAAAAACGAGAAAGACATATGGTTCGAAATGAGGGTGAGTAAACGATGACAGGTTTTTCCTTTTTGTGCGAACTCTGCCTGTAACCTCTATAATGTCACTCCGACAAAGCTGTTAACGCTTGCTGTGAAGTCTTCCTAAACTGACACCTTTTCTATAGCCTGACACATCTGTTGCACAATAAATCTAACACTAGCGGCGAGTGAGATGCACGAGTGGTCAATGATCAAATATATGACAGCATGCATTGTTCATGCAACAGTTCCCCTTCTCAGAATAACTTTTGTTTTCCCTTTAAATGCAAATTAAACTGATCAATTGATCTAGTGTCAGAAAAGACCTTTTGTCTAGCTGGACACATTCATATCCATTTCAACAGCACCTATTTGTCGTAAATCAGTCTTATGGATTTGTCTCAGAAGGAGGGAGATTAATAACAAGAATTATTTTTTAGTAGATCAAAGGTGATATGATATGTGTCTACTCAACACAGTAACAAAACTTTGTCCTGTCAAAACAATACGCATAAATCACGTTTTTTTCCCCTTAAACGTGCAGTAATGCCTTAAAATAGCCTGCTTATCTCCTACGGAAGAATGACTAGAAACAGCGAAGATTAATCTCTCTTGAAGTCACTTAATTCAGCTGTCGATTTTCTGGCATTGTGTTTAATCATTTGAACTTCTCTACAAGCCAGCTGCTCTCCAACGCTCTCATTCAAACATATTGTGAATCCAGGTTGGAAATCTGCAATCTCTTCCCTACCAGGTGTGAAGCTTTTCAGTTGATTCATGTTCACAGCCAAACTGCCTCTCTGACACAGACACACTCACTCACACACTCGCTCACTCTCTCTCATATCCACACATTCACACATTTGAGTTACAGTGATGTAGACTCTTGAATGAATTGTTCTTTTAAATTTAGTTATTTTGTTATGAATGCATTGAACCTGTTTAACCTTATTTATGAAGTGGACTGAATCATTCCTGGGAACTGAACAGAGAGCTTTCTTTTTATTATCAGAATTTGTTTTAACATGTTTTTTTCAAACATATTCTTAGTACATATAGATGTACACTATACATTTCAAAAGTTTTTAAACAGTAAGATTTTCAATGTTTTTAAAAAAAAAATGATTTTCTGCTCACCAAGCCTGCATTCAGAAATCATTATAATGTGCTGATTTGCTGTTCAATAAACCCTTATTATTATTATTATTATTATTATTATTATTATTATTATTATTATCAATATTTAAAACATTTTTTCAGGATTCTTTGATGAATAGAAAGTTCAAAGATCAGCATTCATCTGAAATAAAAAGCTTTTGTAACATTATACACTACATCATTCAAGAACTTGGAGTCAATATAATTTATTTATTTTTTGTTAATAAATTAATAATATTTACTAAGGATGCTTTAAGTTGATCAAAGGTGATGATACAAACTTTTATAATGTTACAAAATTTTTCAGATAAATGCTGTTCTTCCAAACTGTATATTCATCAAAGTAACCTGAAAAAAAAAAAAAAAAACTGTTCAGCTGTTTTCAACATCATCATCATCATCATCATCATCATCATCATCATAATAATAATAAATGGTTTTTTTTTTTTTCAGGAGCAAATTAGAATATTAGAATGATTTCTGAAGGATCATGTGAAAATTTAGCTTTGAAACCACAGGAATAAATTACATTTGAAAATATATTCAAATGGAAAATAGTTATTTTAAATGGTAAAATAGTAATATATTTCATCATTTTACTGTTTTTGTTGTACTTTGGATCAAATAAATGCAGGCTTTGTGAGCAGAAGAGACTAAAAACCATTACAAATCTTACTGTTCAAAAAGTTTTGACTGGTAGTTTACTAAAAATATATCCCAAAAATTGTTTTTCACTCAGTTTTCAATAACCAAATGGACATATAGAAATATGTTGATAGCTATGAAAACACATGCAAAGTTGGCTTTAATAGATAGTTTTTAATTAAAACGGGCTGAAATCTTTCAAATAAACTGAATGATAATCACATTTTATTTAGGTTCTAATACTGAGTCATAACTGATAATAAAACTTAATATAGAGCAAAGTAATACACAGTAATGCTGTATTGGAATATTGTAGTATTTAATAATATGCACGCGGAATGTCAAAGAACACGTAAAAAGATTCGATTTTTGAATCGGTTGTTTGAAGTGAACTGTTCAAAAGAACCAAACTGCAGAAATTGTCAGACTTTCCGTTTATGCTGTCCACAAATAGTTAATCAAAGCGCAACGAGAAGGCATTATTAACAGAGAAGTTAACAGACTAACAATAAATGCATTTTCTGTTACATTAATAAGTCGAATAACAGTAGAGTGCAGAATGAATTACTAATGTATGAATCAAAATGTGCGTGAACCATAAAAAAAAAAAAACACACTGAATCCATTCATTTGCAGACTTGTACTATTAATTATTCCAAGCCTGAATTTGAATTAAAATCGTGTTTTTTTAGTATGTTGTAGTATGTCCGCTTCTGAAATACATTGTTATACAATATGTTAAATATGATATATGTATTCTATATAGCTACTCATATTCATATTTTAAAGCATTGTAATGTAGAAATTGTATTAACTACACGTCTAATTACACTATGACTCATTCATGTTTTGGTTTTGTGGATGTATCTGAAATTTTGACTCTTTTACCATTTAAACTCATTATATCCATTCACAGACTCACAGAAATGCATGAAAGAAGTGAATTATTATGAGTAATAAGACGATAAATGAGACGTCTCACCTTTTTAATCAGGGATGCGGTTTAGGTGGTTCCTCGTGGACGCGCAGTATTTCAATCAGCGGACTCTGCGCGTTCGTTTATCATGAGATGCACTACCGGACCTGAGTGAGAGCGTCAGACTTGTGTTTCCCGCTGGAGAGGCGGGGTCAAGTGTGTGTGTGTGTGTGTGTGTGTGTGTGTGTGTGTGTGTGTGTGTGTGTGTGTGAGAGAGAGAGAGAGAGAGAGAGAGAGAGAGAGAGAGAGAGAGAGAGAGAGAGAGAGAGAGCAGATTTAGAGTTGAGTTTATGTCAAAAGGGTGTCAGAGATTCATGTTTCATGTGCGCAATATTGATGAGCCAGAAATGACTCATAGTCAGTTTTGTATGTTTATGAAATGTCATAACATTCGTGCCATTTAAAGGAATATTTCGTCCAAAAATTAAAACTGTAATTACTCATCCTAATATTGTTCCAAACGCGGATGTTATTCCAAGAAGAAATGGTAGAAATCATTAAGGAATCATCATACAGCTGTTTTGTTTGTTTGTTTGTTTGTTTGTTTGTTTGATTACAACAGTTCGTGAAAACAGCTGTCAAATTCCAAAGACGACAAGAATTTATTCCTGTGATTAAAGCTACAGCATTACAGTTTTCAGTGTCACATCAGAAATCATTCTAATATGCTGATTTGCAGTACAAGAAACTTTTTTATTAGCTATATTTAAAACAGTGGAGTACATTTTTTAGGATTCTTTAACAAATATAAATATAGAAATTATTACTTTTATTTAGCAAGGATGCTTTAAATCAAAATTGATGATAAAGACATTTATAATGCTACAGAAGATTTATATTTCAGATAAATGCTGTTCATCTGAACTTTCTATGCATCAAAGAAACCTGAAAAAATATATTTAGCTGTTTTAAACATGATAATACTAGAAAACCATTATTTTAGATAGTACTACATCAAATAAATGCAGTCTTGGTGAACAGAAGAGACTTCTCTAAAAAAACAAAAACCTTTGCACAACAAAACAAAAACCTTTTGACTGCTAGTGTATGTTGTAATGTAATGTGACCATGCCAGTTTGAATATGCATAATATATATATATATGTTTTTTCTGTTTGATCCATTTCGGATGTTTTTTTTTTTCTTCTTCTAAATTTTCAGTTCTGCATAGTGCTAGAATTATTAGAACTGGTTTAATTTTCATTTGTCACAGTCAGTATTTACTGACTGGTTAATATTTTAATTGTCCAGCTTTAAATTTTCAACACAGGAAAGAATAAAAATAAATAAAGAAATAAAAAATTATAAAAGGGCCTCAGAACTTGTGGAACACTGCTTATTCTATCATTGAATAAAAAAAAAAAAAAAGAAAAAAAAAAAATATATATAATTTGCATTTTTCCAAAAATATTTTTTGTGTTAAAAATGGCTTTGACACCATGAGGCCAAGTAAATGTTTATTTATTAATTCATGTATTTATTTATTTATTTACGTGAATAATTCAGTTTAATTATAACGTAATAATACTGATTTACTCAAATGTTCATGTATGTGCTTTATTGGACTGTATGTTGGGCGGTATATTTTTAACATCAGTGTTATGCAAACTGTATAAAACCGCATCAAAAATGTCAAGCAATGTTGCTATGAACAGTTACCAGTCTATCTAAAGATTTGATGTTCTGCTGGTGCCCTGTAGCCAAGGTTAAGTATGTTTATCTGATGGTTTATTGGATGCAACACACGCAGTGCTTTATTTGTTGACCACGTCTTTCCCAAGCTGAGCCACAGTTCAGAGACTCAGAGGTGAGCTGAACTCGGGGGTTGAAGAGTAATTTAGATGAATACGGTACGTTTTCTTTGATTGTTGCACTTGATCTTTTGTACAGTTTGTTTATGGCAATATTTGACTGTGTCAAATCCACTGTCGTTTTTGAGTTTCCATTTCACCAGGTCAAAGCTCAATCAATAAGACTAGAAAGAAAAAAGAGTGGAAAAAAAAAAGAATCTCACGGCTGATTATTATAGTCCAGACAAGGGGTCAAGGTTTTGCACAAGTATGCAAAAGCGTAACTTTCCACAAAAATTATACACCTTTTATGGAGTTTGTGGTCAGGTTTGAAGGCCTTGGGATTGGAACACAAAGCAGCTTTCACTCTGTGATAAAATACTGATGTGCTGTAGACTTTCACCTGATAAATGTGGGAGGCAATCCAATCAATCACAGCATACAAACAGCCTCTGCTTTCAGGAATGGCTGCTGACTGAATTATTTTTATACCATAAACAGACAGCCTTCAAACCATTTGAAAGTAAAGGTAAAAATGACTATTGGTTAGGGATCATGACTCATAATGATTCAAACAAAGGATGGATGGACAAAGACCTTGTTATGAAGGATGGTAACCGTGGTGACAAGATTATTGTGGTTCTTGCATGAGAGATCAGTGCTAGTTCAACTATGTTCATTTGAATGGTTTATGTAACATATCTGAAAGCAAAAGCTGTATTTTGTATAATAGCAAAGGCATACCAACACACTCTCTCTCTCTTTTTTTGGTAAATCTCATTCATACATCTTCATACACCCCACTATAGGGTTGTGTTTAGAGGTGTTTTTGTATATAAGCATATGAATTTGGCTAAATGTAAAATAGTTATGCTTTCTTGTGATATCGGGTTGTATACTGTACACACGCACACATATTACACTCAAAAAAATAAGTCAATTGGATGAACTCAATTTAATTGAGGGCAGGATTTCCATCCAATAAATATGTGTGACCCCAACTCATAAAAAACAAATTCATGCAATAAAATGTAATTGAGTTGGGCCAACTCAATTTGATCAAATATAGTTTCAATGAAATTGATACGTTTTTGAAGTAATTATTTTATGCTTGTTGAACTCAATCTAAAACATTTAACTGGAAAACAAATAACTAGGCAGAAATTATTCTACACTCAAGAAATGATATATTGGATTTACTTAACTTTAGGCATTAACCAACTTATTAGGCATTAGCCATAAGATGGCTTTGTTACATCCATGGCATGCCCAAAGTAGTTGTTTATTTTATTATTAAAACAACTTTAACTTATGTTATCAGGTCCTCAACCCAAGCACATGCTCTATGCATTCACCACAATGGTAACCCCCAAAAACACTACCATACCAGAAACTTCCTTAAATACAAACATAAAAGAACATTAAACATTAACAAGTCTCCCAATTTGATCATTTTATTAAAAAAATGCATAAAATAAAATTTTATTTCAACATTTACTCTCCTTATCCAGCCGTGTGCAAAGCATGATGGGAAGGGGAAATCCACTTCCTAGTTACACAAGTAAAATAATTTATGTACTCTCAACTCTACTTAATTGAAATACGTTCTTTCAAAATGAAAATATTGAGTTGAACCAAAACGAAACTGTTTCAAATCAGTTTAACACAATGCAATTGTTTAAATGGGAAACCTAACACAATGGTGTTAAATGAAAAAGATTTTTTTAAATTAACTGTACAGTGTGGTAGAATCATTTTTTTGAGTGTATACGTACAGCAGGATATTAATATTGTTAACTGAAACTAAAACCATAAAAAGTAATCACTTGAAATAAAATAAACATTAACTGACATTACTTACTTTACCAACATTTCAATTAGTTAGGGGCCAAGCACTGAAAAGCTTAGACAACTATTGCTTCCATTGGCATTTTTATTATTCTATTTCTTCTACTTCTTCCACTCTGGAAGTCTACGGCAGCCCATAGAACCACTTGTGGGAAAGTTATTAAATTTGACATAGAAAGAGGACAGTTTCAATGTTAAACATAGCAATTTATTCATACTGTTCTCGAATAATGTTGAAACTAATTTGTCAAAAAGCATGCAAAATGGACGTGAGACTATATCTTCACAATGGTTTGGCTTTTTGAGACCAAACTTGGTGTGTGTCATAACAACCATAAGCTGAGGCTATCTGTACAGTTTCGGTGTAACACCACCTAATGCTCAGTAGATATGAAAAAGGGCTATTTTTGCTTATAACTTCTAAATAGTTTGGCCAAAAATCACAAAACTCTTCAGATTCAGTGTAGCATGCCGAGTCAAACCATACCCAATTTTCTCATGTCAGCTGTTTTGGGTGTCAGCAATTTTGAATTTAGTTGTAAAATGCTATATTTTATGAATGTGTTTGTGAATAGTTACAAAACTTGGTATGTATTCGTCAACATGCTCTGACATAACTCAAAAAGTTCGTCATCAATTCTGCTATAGTCAGCTGAACTTCCTGTCTGCCATTTTGATTTATGCTGAAAACCCACTTTTTTCAAACTCCGCCTAGACTGTTGGTCCAATTTTTACCAAATTTAACTGAGACCATCTTCAGAGCATGTTGGCAAAAAGTTATGGATTTCATTTCGATATATGAAACGGTTATTGCTTAACATATCAACAAATTTGTCTGAGGCTGTATCTCTGCCAAGCTTTGACTTACTGACAACAGACTTTGTGTGCGCCATTGTCACCTCACACTGACTACGCCACATCAATTTAGTAACAGTGCCACCTATTGGTCAAAAGTGATAAATCATTCATTCCAAAAATGCTTAGAACGTTTGATTGCATTAGCCTTTTGTAATGAAACTCAAAATATTTCCAATTATGCCTAGTCAGCCGAACTTCCTGACCGCCATTTTGATTTATGTTGAAAACCTACTTTTTCAAACTCCTCCTTGACCATTGGTCTAATTTTTACCAAAACTAGATCAGATCATCTTCAGACTATGTTGAAATAAAGTTATGGATTGATTTCATGTTGATAGACAAAACCATTTTTGTATAGCAATGCGACAAATTTGAGGCATGATGCCAAAGGGATGAAAGCGTTGACATATTGACACCAAACTTTGTGTCATTGTCACCTCACACAGAACATGTCATATCGATTTGATAACATGCCACCTTTTGGTCAAAAATGATCATAAAAGTAAATCACATTACAGGTGGTTGTTTTTATAGTTTTCACTAAAAGCCATTCACTAAAATCATCTTAAAATGGCTTCAATTACTCATCGCTACAGTTGGTCTGCTTGCTTCTGTAATGCTTGGTTGCTTAATTGATAAATAATTGATCATATAAATACAAATTCTATGACAATTAAAAAATAGCAACAATTATGAAACTTATAAAGTATAGTGAAGTTTAATTAAGCTAAAAAAAGCTAAAAAATAAAACCAATTCAAAACCATAATAAAATCATTTAATAGTATAATGCTAAATATCAGGCAGTCCAGAGATTTTTATTCAGGCTATGGATGGATTTACAATGTGTACAAACATCCAGAAACACAAACACATGCACAAAAAATGCCCCCACACACTCAGAGAAAACATGGTGTTTGTCTCTTGGGCAACATGCTGTGTGAGTACAAAGAACATTTTGATTACGGCCGTATTGTTATTAATTACAACGGTGGGAAAATAGAATACACGGTGCTACAGCCCATAAGGAAATAAATGATTCTGCACAGTAGGGTTAATTATTCCACATAAACACATAGAGAATAAAGTGCAGAAACATACTGATGTGTGAGTGCTGAGACAGCTGTGGATAAATATTCATGGCCCTTCCACTAAATCCTGACTCAGCAAACAGTCAGAGCTTACAGTTTGATGCCCTGCGCTTGTGTTCATGCACTTGAGCAGTGGGAATTCACAGATTTTCTCAGTGTTTGGTGGATTCACAAGATCAGCTTGGATGGACAGACAGTGGGACTTCACTAGATAGACTGTGTCTCTCCTGAAACAGATAGTGATGCCAAGGCCTTTCACATTTAAACATAGCTGTAATTAATTGCTGCTTTGAATTTGGCTGTGTGTTAGAAGTTAAAAAGATCCCCACAGATACAGAGGGAGTGAAGCTGTCATTAGTCTTGTAGGTAATAAGCCTCTTTTGCAAGACCTATATATTAACATTTAGAAGAGAGGAGTGCAAGGCATCTATTATTCTCTGGAAAATAACTATGCACAATCTTATACTGTTGTTCCTCTTTGAAAAGACTAGCTTCATTATTTCACACATGTTTATGTATGCAGTTCAAAAAATACATTAAAGAGAACTTTGGATGCAAAATTCACTTTTACATGGTGTTTACACAGCGGTTATGGAAATTTCTCCCAAATTCCTCATCCTCCTGCTGGAGCAGAGGGATCTCTCTCTGAGGACCATATGAGAGACTTTGTGGACCTTGTCAACGTTACACACTACCTGGACGACTGTCTCATTACATTCTACTATATTGGATTAAACACCTCCACACGATCACAGTTGGACGTTCCTCAAGAGAGGTTGCTGGTGTCCTGTGGATCGCCACTCACAGTGGACGACGATACCAGCCCCACTTCAGACACAGAACCGGTCCCACCATCACTCCACTGCGAGCAACAGCCTGAGCCTACTGCAGATGAAGAGCTAAAGCCCGCCGTGACTGACAAGCCATCGCTGAATGGAGCGACAGAGTTGTGGATTGCCCCAGAGCCTTACCCATCTGACCACGTGCGAGAGCTGGCGTCTTTGCACTCAACGGTGGAAGAAGCAGGGGAGCGCAAGGGCGCAGAGGAAAGCCCTGCCCACTGCACCACCACTGGGGTTGAGCCTTTGCTGGACTCAGAGGATTTGGATTTAAATGTGGATATGGTTATTCTTCTCTGCCTTCTCCTAAACTGTCAATCTGCCCTGAACTCAGTGTCTGTCCTGTTTTGGCCAAAGAGGCGTTTATAAACGCCTGAACTGTCAACCTGTCTGGAATCATCTGTCTTTCCCGTCATGACCATGGAAGTCGGTTTTGAATTGTTACAACCACGGAGGTTGCTCCCCTTTCCACCATGCTCCCGGTATTGGGGGCCGCGATCCCTAAACCTTCACCCAGCCTCCCTCTCCCACCTCCTCTTTAATGTACCCATTTCCCCTTGCATCCTTCAAGCCCCTCAGGTCACATGGGGCAGTTGTGGCCTAATGGTTAGAGAGTCAGATTTGTAACACAAAGTTTGCAGGGTTTGAGTCTTAGGTTCTTTCCTTTCCTTAGTCCACCATAAATTGTGTGGTTTCACCATGGGTCTGCCAGTCTCCATCAGCGAGAGGATCTCTTGTCTCTGCCTCTGGCCTCTGAGTCCCGGACTCCACCTCGGCCTGTTGACCTAGCAGCTCCACCATGGCTCCCAGCTCCCTTATCTCCACCATGACCCATAAGTCCACCAGCTCCATCAGGCTCCTCCATCCGTTCAGCTCCACCTTGGTCCTCTGTTGCTCTAGCTCCACTACAGCCTTCTGGATCCCTGCCTACACCTCAGTCGCCTAAGCCATTTGCTCCACCTTGGCCCTCCAGATTCTACCCATCGCCCTGGCTTGTCGGCTCTCTATTTCCACCCTAGGCTTCTCTTCCACCTACTCTGCCACCATTGGTTGGCTCCCCCCTCTGACGACTCCTCTGTTGGTCACCTTCATAGCTGCGGCCTGGGTCCCGCCTAGATCCTCCTGCTCCTCCCTGTCTCTCTTCGCCTGATCCAACCTGTTCCTTCAGATTCCACAGTGGCTCCTCCAACCGTCATCTCTGCCCTGGACTCTGTTAGTTGTCCTCCTCCCAGTTGTCCTTCCTCCTCCTGAACCTCCACCAGTTTTGTCTGTCTGGCTTCCTACCGGCCCTTTGCCATCCCCTGTTACCATCCCTCTTTCACTCCTTTGTCCTCCTCCTAAAACCCCCTCCGCCCCACCCTTTGTTGTTTCTGTGGCACAAGGTCACACTTTCCAGAATGGGGGAGATATGTTACTAGAATGTACTGTGTTGTTTGTGTTTTTCTTCATTCTTTGATCAATAGAAAGTGCAGAAAAGCAGCATTTATTTAAAATAAAAATATTTTGGAAAATTATAAATGTCCTTACTGTCACTTTTGATCAATTTAAAGGGGTCCTGTTATGCTTTTTCACTTTTTGAACTTTAGCCAGTGTGTGGTGCGTATGTTTGAGCATAAAAAAAAAACATCTACAAAGTTACAAATCTCAAAGTCCACTCCAAAGGGAGATATTTAGTTTTTAAAAATCCCTTTTCAAAAACTACAACGAAACAGCTCATTTGGACTACAGCATTTGTTTTCCGGACGCTATTATATCACAACGTAAAATTCAATTCATTGTCAGGTGGGGGATTCACCTAACTTTAGCCATGTATTATGAACAGCCGCTTTTGGGATGCTTCAGCGAGCCGTAGGTCGGCTCGTTTAAACGCGAGCTTTAACTGAAGGGTCCGTGAACTGCTCCGGTAGCCGTGCTGAAGCCGCGCCGTTCACGTGTGTTGTACAGAGGGTCCAAACCTATGGTCCAAACACATGCAGATCCGCAACTGATGTAAGCACAAACATTGACTAGTGATCATCCGTGGACGCGTCGGCGCCGCGCCGTAGACATGAAGTGTGTGGTAAGAAAATTATTCATCATACAGTGTAGATACTGTATAGCTTCACTAGCCTTATGGTTTCGGGTATGCCAATTATTAAATACATTAGCATAATAATGATAATATCACGTATCCGTGATCTCGCCGGCTGATGATAGGACCAACAATAGCGTTTTATTTACTCACCCTTCATGCATCCTAGGTGTATGTGACTTACTTCTTTCAGACGAATGCAATCAGAGTTATATTAAATCAATTCTGGCACTCATACAACAGCATAGACTGAACGGCACAGGCAAGTGTTCCATTAGTCCAAAATAAGTTGATCCATAATAAAAAAAGTGCCTCACATGGCTCCAGGGCAGTCGGTGAAAGCCTCCTTTAGCGATCAGATGTGTTTTTGTAAAAAAAAAAAATCCATATTTAAAACGTAAGAATCACTTTGGGAAGGGTTGCATCAGGGTGGAACGCGGTCTACGCTGTTTGCCAATCACAACGCAGTGGAACTGCTGACCAATCACAACACATTTGGTTTTTCGGAAGGTGGAACCCGGAACTAATCGAGCCGTTTGTGCCAGCCTGGGGAGAAAGCTATTGTAATAATGTGAATTATGTGAAAAATAATGCGTTTTTCGAACAACTAAGCATGACAGCATGTTCAAGTACACCCCAAAAACAAAATCAAGACTTTGTAAAGGAGCATAAAAGGACCCGTTTAATGCATTCTTGCTGAATAGTAATTTCTAAAAAAAAAAAAAAAAAGTCATGCTAGTTTATATTTGAATGGCATCACAGTATTATTATTTTATGAGTCAAAGGCTTTTAAGGCATTTAAAAATGGTAGTTTCCGTTTTGCTTCAAGCAATTATTTTACCTTTAGGGAAAATCATGGTACATTTGAAGGGCCATTAATATGCCAGAATTAGTGTCTGTGTGTAATTATGGGTACACTGAAATTGGTCACAAAAATGTTTCTCTAAAAAAAGCAGCACTTTCCAGACCTGTTTCTGGAGGCACCAAAAGCAATGCACATTTCGGATTCATACAAAAATTGCATGAATTTCTCTTTGTTTGTGGAGCAGCATGAACTGCTCTTCATCTGTGAAAAAGTGCAGAATGAACATTTGTTAAAACTTTTCTGTTTGTTTTTCAGAGCTGTAAGGATATCATATGGCTTAGGAACAACATAATGGTGAGTATGATGAAAGTTTTTTTTTGTTTTTTTTGCCGATTTAGTAGAACAAGAATGAGCGGACAGGAAAGAATGCACAACCCCATTATCAAAGCTCCTATGTTCAAATGCCATCAGTCTGACCTTCTAATTACAACTGACAATGATGAATGGTATTAGAACATCTAACCTTTGTGTTTTCTGAACACCCGTCTCTACTGTGAAGTATAGATAACATTAAATCTCCATCAATTTGGAATTAATAGTAATTAGTAATTCAGACATACTGTATAAGTTCCACACACTTTGAGCCTTGGTGCTCATGTGGATGTCACAGGTTTGAGTTCAGCCTGCAACATGTCCAAATTAAATTCCCTTTCTGTTTCCTCTTTTTTTGCAAAGTAATTTTCACTACTGTGTATTTTAAATAAAGAGGCAAAAGGAAAGAAAACCTACTGGAATGTCACCTTCAGCACATGCTTTAGGCAATGCCTGGAGCAAACCTTCACAACTGTTTTTGAGAACTCTTTGGTTCAGCTTGTTTTCCCTCAGGTCTGTCTCTCATGCAGACCCCCCCCCCCCCATCCCATCGTTGTTGAAGGCTACCTGTTGTTCTCGCCAGACAAAGCAGACAACCGCTGTGCTTATTCCATCTACACATCAGTAACCTCTGCCTCAGCATTCACTGACCAGATGGATGCTTCTGAAATTTCCAGTAATGATTGCCTCCGGTACAGAGAGGTCAGAGATACAGTATATGTAATATTTATACTGTATTTGCCTAAAAATCATTTGAGAGGAACAGTGTGATGCAAATGAGGTTCACTTGGGCACAGGTTTAATCAAATTTAAAAAATTTCAAATTAAAAACGTCTAAGTAGTTTGCAAATGAATGTAGTGAAAAAGTGCTTCTTGCCTAATCAGAAAGATGTCCTGAAATGCCTTAAGCAGGACTGTGCTTCATAAACTGAATTCATAATCATAAATAAGGGATTTTCTATTATCATTCATATATACAGCATATATAAAAAGAGTGACCAGGGATATTTTCTATTGGTTATTTTTCACTCCATTGAATATTTCTCACAGCTGGATTATTTTTGAAAATCAATTTCCGTATAAATGCATACTGTACCTTTCAATCTTGACTTCAAAAAGGCTTTTCCACATTTTCACCATTATTGCCCAGAATATAGAAAAAACAGTTCTGTCAGTTGACGGAGAGAGAGACAGTGTGTTCATATGCTTTTTATTTAAATAAATAATATAAAAAATAATACAAACAAACTAGCACTACCCTAAAGGGGTGGAACAGGACAGATTAATGGCAGACGTGGAAATCAGTCACGACAGGTAATTGGAATAGAGTATTTTCATGACACATCATCAATTAGTCATATTGGCGGAACTGAACGTAAACAATGCCACTGAAATGAACGAAACTTGCATATTACACTAAATAAACTAAACGGTCAATTATTGTCTTGTTTTTGGGCTGTACTAATCAGTCAGATCGGGAAAACATTTGGAGTATCAAACTTTAACAAATAACAAAAGTTAACAAATAACAAATCAGAGAGAAGAGTGCAAAAAACTGTCTGAGGAACAAAAGGCATTTGTGGTTGGCCAAACTGAACCAGGAATTCCAGGGCATAAATCTTGACAACATTTGTGTTTGTTCTTATCATTTCTGGTCAGCTAGATTAAATATTAGACTAATATCTTAATTAATACTGCTTGTGTGTATCTTCACTACCTATTAACTTAAGTTTTTACATCCGAGTATCGCCAGTATGGCAGCGCATCTGGGTAACTCACCAAATCGTGATGTGCAAACCTGCAAATGACATTAAAGTCAAAAGTTATTATTTTACCAAATTAAGAGGGATCATACAGAATGCATGTTTTTTATTATTATTTTTTATTTAGTACTGACCTGTACAAGATATTTCACATAAAAGACGTTTACATATAGTCCACAAGAGAAAATAACAGCTACATTTCTAAAAATGACCTTGTTCAAAACTTTACATACACTTGATTCTTAATACTGTGTTGTTACCTGAATGATCCACAGCTGTTATAGTTTTTTTAGTGATAGTTGTTCACGAGTCCATTGTTTGTCCTGAACAGTTAAACTGTGTGCTGTTCCTCAGTCGCCACTAATTCTTTGTTGTTGTTTTTTCCCCAGCATTTTTGTGTATTTGAACCCTTTCCAACAATGACTGTATGATTTTCAGATCATCTTTCACACTGAGGACAACTGAGGATCTCATATGCAACTATTACAACAGTTACAGTTACAGTTACTATTACAGTAAACACTCACTGATGCTTCAGGAGAAAACATGATGCATTAGGAGCCGGGGGTGAAAACTTTTTGAACTTGAAGATCAGGGTAAATTTAACTTACGTTGTCTTCTCAAAAACATGTAAGTATTTTCCGTAGCATGAAAACATATGATATTTAAAATATAAAACTAGTAAAACACATCTGCATTGTGTTCAAAAGTTTTCATCCCAGGCTGCTAATGCATTGTTTTTCCTTCTGAAGCATCAGTAAGGTTTTGAACCTTCTGTTATAGTTGCATATGAGTCCTTCAGTTGTCCTTAGTGTGAAAAGATGGATCTCAGAATCATACAGTCATTGCTTGAAAGGGTTCAAATACACAAAAATGCTGAAAAACCAAAGAATTTGTGGGACCTGAAGGATTTTCTGAAGAACAGCAGGCAGTTTAACTGTTCAGGACAAACAAGGGACTCATGAACAACTATCACTAAACAAAAAACAAACAAACAAAAAAAAAAAAAAAAAAAAAAAAACTGCTGTGAATCATTCAGGTAACAACACAGTATTAAAAATCAAGTGTATATAAATTTTTGAACGGGGTCATTTTTATAAATTCAGCTATTATTTGTGGACTAATTCTTAACGTCTTTTATTTGAAAAATCTTATTCAGTTCAGTACTAACTAAAAAATAACATGTATTTTGTACAATCCCTCTTATTTTGGTAAAATAATTACCATTTTGCAGATTCTGCAAGGTGTATGTAAACTTTTGACAGTATATAAAGTATACAGGTCATTTCCTTTCCGAACATGATATTTGGATTCAGTAGGTTGAGGGTTGTGGGATGGAATCACAATGCCGGTTCAACATTGTAATGTCCGTTAGCCATCATCGATGGTCAATGCCACCGTCTATCGACCCAACCCTAGTTGCATGTATCGCAGTAGTTCAGAAATCAAATTTCTGATGTTAAAATGTTAATGCTCTATCATTACAAATAATGTACCACCTATATTGTATTGCAAATGGAAAACTGCACCAGGTGCGCTTCCAAGCAAGTTTAACACATCAGAAAACACATATGGAGTTGGTTATGTGTTGTGTTTAAAGCATGGACTGTAAAACAGATGGACAACGCGTCTCCGCTTCTTTCCACTATAGAAAAGTGAAGCCAAACTCAATATGGCCGCTACTAGGGGTGGAGCCGAAGCCGAGTAAGTAACGCACAAAAAAAAAAAAAAATTTTACACCTATTTTGAATTTTACTCGAATACAAATACAAATACAAATACTTTCCCCCCCTCAACAAATACAAATACAGATACAAATACCGGCTGCTTTGCACACCCCTAGCCGCTACCATCTTGGGGGAAATTACGTCATTTGGAGTCAGAGCATGCACAGTAGAGATTCGTGTGTCGTGAGGCGGAGCCGCGGTGTCAAAGTCCCGCCCAAACTCCCGCAGACCCAATCACAAGATCACAATCATGACACCACACCCCGTTTTTATAGCATCAAATAACTACATAAAAGCGAACTTATCAGAAAAACAGAACACCTGAACATAAATCAGCATTATAAGAACTACCTCACACGAAACCATCTTTGGAAAAAAATTATTTGAAGTGTACCGTATTTTCTGCACCAAAAGGTGCACCGGATTATAAGGCACAGTCTCAATTCCGGGGTCTATTTCTGTACTTAACCCATACATAAGGCGCACTGTATTATAAGGCGCATGCTAAAACATACGGTCTACAAAAAAAGGTAACGGAAGCAAAACAGTGAGTTTAACGTTAGTTGAACTTTATTCTACTATTTAATAGGGCTGGGGGTAAACGATTATTTTTAAAACGATTATTCGGGTGATTATTTTATCGAATAGTCGACTATTCTTAGTTAGCAGTTTCCTCCTAAAAGATGCTCCCACATAGAAGTCATGCTGGTGTGGTATGCTAGCTCCATCTTGCAAAGACTGCATATAACTATACCGTTACGTTTCTGGCTGTGTTTAAAATATTCCCACACCTTTGAGGTAGGACGACGAGTTGTTTTCTGATGACAGGGCTTGACATTAAGCTTTGACATGTGCTTGTCCTTTGGACAAGTAAATCAGACATTCACTTGTCAGAGTAAAAAATTTACTTGTCCAAGGCAAAAAAGAGCCTTTTTTGCTGTAAATTAATCTTTTCTGAAGCAATAGTCTCATCACTGCTCTATAACAGTGGTTTTCAATCCTGGTCCTGGGGACCCACTGCTCTGCACATTTTGTATGTATCCCTTATCTGACACACTCAGGCTCCATCCACACGAAGCCGGTGCGTGCCCTATCCGATCTTTTTTTTTCTCTCGTTCTAAAAAAAAGTTCCGTACACACGAAACCACTGAAAACGGTGTAGTATATATGCCAGACCAGTATGGGGTGCTGTAATTCTGCCATAGATATACACTATACACGGAGAAGAAGACTTTGAGCATGCGCATAACCTTGCGCGCTGTATTCGTACTAAGAAGAAGAAGACGAAGATGTGAACAGTATCGCTTGTTGCTCATAACAGTTGCATAGAAGCAATAGATTTTGCTGTAATAAAGCTAGCAGGCTTAGTAGCAACACGAACACAATCATGTAGTCCCCCAATATTGTTGTTGCTGTTACGTGTGACGAAGCCGACACGTG
Source organism: Garra rufa (assembly GCF_049309525.1). NCBI lineage: Eukaryota > Metazoa > Chordata > Actinopteri > Cypriniformes > Cyprinidae > Garra > Garra rufa. The sequence continues at coordinate 28,874,054 of NC_133361.1, forward strand.
ATGTGATGACATCATCGTTTCAGAAAATATACGGATTGGCTGTACACACGAAACCGCGAGGGTGTCGTTTTCAGATTTATCCACTTTGGGACCCGGTTTCAAAAAATAGCGGATTCAGTCTCCTAAAACGCCGGATCCGTGTGGATGACACGCCAATACGATAAAAAATGTATGCGTATACAGAGAAACGCGTCTCCGTGTGGACAGGCCCTCAGTTAAGTACATGGATCTCTCTCCTAATGAGCTGATGATCTGTATCAGGTGTGTTAAATAAGAGAGACACACAAAATGTGCAGAGCAGTGGGTCCCTAGGACCAGGATTGAAAACCACTGCTCTATAAGGTTTTACTTTAATCAGAATATTTGTGATATTTGCCTTAAATTGATTCTAGGACACTTTTTAACTTTATTTTCCTAACCTTACTAAATGTGTCATAATTTATATTAAATTCTGAAATGTTATCAATACATTCAATTAGAATAACTACACTCTGTATGGTTACCATTCAGATTAAATCAGTATCAACAAACTCCATCTTTCCACTGCACAGGAAAAACCCAGTCTGCATCGAAAATGCTTTTTAAATGTATTTACTTAGACTGTTTAATGAAGATAAGAGGTTCCAAAAAATGCATTTACACAGTGAAATTGCAAATGCATAAATAATGTTATAAGATTAATGCTGTACTTTTTTTTAAACATATAAATCTAAAATGTTGAAAAAATGCATTACTTTTAAATATGAAACCGAACCACCAATAGGTGGCAGTAAGTCACTGTCTTAATGAGTGAGTCACGGATTCAACCATAGACGGATTCAACCAGTTTGTTCACTGACTCACCCCATTCATTAAATTAAATGCTAAATCATTCACCGCTGTGTGTTTGTCAGATTTGCGACTGTTCTGCTGCTTATTTCGTTAACAAAAACAGTCAGTGATGTGTCTAAAAATGTAAGTCAGTTAATATTAGTTAATATTAAATACTAGTTTATTGAACTACTGTTGTATAAAATCAATGTTACGTTTGCAATCGTAATGTTGCTTACCTATATAATATGTTATACAATATTTATCTTTTTTTTTCCTACCGCAGAATGTTTGTTTCTTTTCAGTCACCGTTTACACTGTAAGTAATACACTCAGACTCATTCTCACCAAAGTTTCGGTGCTACGCTAGTTATTGTTTGTTAATGATGTATCAGGTTACTTGTCCGGTCGGGCAAATCAAATTCTCCTTTACTTGCCCATTCACAAAATCCACTTGTCCCGGACAAGCGTTAATGTCGAGCCCTGTTTCTGATGACATGTATTGCTTGGGAGTGCAGGCTGCTGAACCTGAGAAGTGGACGGAGTTTAGTTATCCATGCTGCTTTGTTTTGGTCGCCCACATGCGTCTGGTGAGTGGGCGTGATGTATCGACTACCGGATTTGACGTCGACGTTTTTTTAGAACCGAGTCGTCGACGTCATCGACGCGTCGCTGCAGGCCTACTATTTAACAATACACTCACATTGTTTTTTAATCAATCTTCTCCCACAAATCCATCAAAGTCCTCATCTTCTGTGTCTGAATTCAACAGCTGGGCAATTTCGCCATCAAACATGCTGGGTTCTCTCTCATCATTGTCGGAATCAGACAAACAAATGTTACAAACAAATGTTGTTAAGCGTACATACTGTATTACGTAATGTTCTCTGATTGGTTTATCGCTGCCAGCGTACGTAGTGTACGTATTACGTCCCTGTGTCAGTGGGAAATGGTCCAACAGTCAATCAAGCGGAGCGCTTACCAAAGTTGCACAACAACACTTTTACAGATTTTGGAACTCAGTGCACACATAAGGCGCACCAGATTTTTGAGAAAATTTAAGGCTCTTAGGTGCGCCTTATAGTGCGGAAAATACGGTAATTCAATTATTTAGTTTGGCTAATGTCCCATTAGATTACATGGAGAGGGCGGGTTTTATGACCTATACTGCAGCTGACCACCGGGGGGCGATCGAAAACTTTTGGCTTCACTTTTCAGGACACCTACGGCACACTTGGTTTAGAGGTCATAACTCAGTACTGTGCCAGGAACTTTGCAAGAATAGTTGTTTTGCACAAAAAAGTATACTTGTAGTTTCGTAAAATTACAGTTGAACCACCGTTATCACATGGACTATTTTAAAGATATCCTTACTACCTTTCTGGGTCTTGAACGTGGTAGTTGTGTTGCTGTCTCTGATTTAATCAAAAATATCTTAATTTGCATTCTGAAGATGAACGAAGGTCTTATGGGTTTAGAACGACATGAGGGTGAGTAATTAATAACAGAATTTTCATTTTTGAGTGAACTACCTCTTTAAGGACATGTAAACAACACCACATTAACATGGCTTCATGTGACTGTATATAAAAAACAAAAGAAAATACTCTGAAGAATGTTGTTTTTGTTCATACAGTGAAAGTCAGTGTTGTCCAAAACAAACAAGCAAAAAAAAAAAATTTGACAAATGTTTTATTTTGTGTTCCACAGAAGAAAAGGATATCATGCAGGTTTAAAACGACATGAGGATAACAAAGTTATGGCAAAATGTTAATTTCTGTGTGAACTATACTATCAAGCTGGGATCTGAGAAAGCTTTTAACATTTCTTTTAAATAATTGGCTATTTTTCTTCTTTTAAGTAGCATTAAAAAAAGGAAAGTAAAATATAAAAAAATAGAAATCTCTTAGCAGTCCTCTCCTTCACGTCTCTCCATCTGTGTTCTTTGAATAAAACCACCCACAGTGACACACCGTTCTTGTGTGGCACTTACACAAGCATTCGTTCCCTTCCTCTTCAGATCCTGAAGCTTACAGCAGCTGAACCTGTAATGGTAGTCTTTGATCTTTGGGAAGTTAGAGTGGTTCCCAGTCACTGACAGTATCTACATTTTTTCTCTTCTTTCAAATTACACCTGCCTGACTAAAAAGAGGAAAGCTAATTGTGACCGAGCCAAGAGCAAGGACATATAACTTCATGCATTTTTTAGCAGCTGGGATGATAGTTGATCAAACGGGTGTATGTGGTCAATATAAAAGCGCACACAATCCTCTTGTGTATAGAATGAGGACAGAACATTTTTGTAAAACATGAGGCAGGTGGTGCATGTGCTCTGACATGCGTGGCACAACGTGATGTCCAGCTAAAATAAAATTAAATAAAATATATATATATATTTTTTTTATCTGGATTACTTACCAAATATAATATTTCCAGTAAATAAATAATATAATAAAATTTAAAGAAATTGTCATTAAAGGACCTACTGAGATCATTTCAGTAATCGTCTTGTTAACTCAGGTGAGAATGTTGACGGGCACAAGGCTGGAGATCATTATGTCAGGCTGATTGGGTTAGAATGGCAGACTTGACATGTTAAAAGGAGGGTGATGCTTGAAATCATTGTTCTTCCATTGTTAACCATGGTGACCTGCAAAGAAACGCGTGCAGCCATCATTGCGTTGCATAAAAATGGCTTCACAGGCAAGGATATTGTGGCTACTAAGATTGCACCTAAATCAACAATTTATAGGATCATCAAGAACTTCAAGGAAAGAGGTTCAATTCTTGTTAAGAAGGCTTCAGGGCGTCCAAGAAAGTCCAGCAAGCGCCAGGATCGTCTCCTAAAGAGGATTCAGCTGCGGGATCGGAGTGCCACCAGTGCAGAGCTTGCTCAGGAATGGCAGCAGGCAGGTGTGAGCGCATCTGCACACACAGTGAGGCCAAGACTTTTGGAAGATGGCCTGGTATCAAGAAGGGCAGCAAAGAAGCCACTTCTCTCCAAAAAAAAAAAAAAACATCAGGGACAGATTGATCTTCTGCAAAAAGTATGGCGAATGGACTGCTGAGGACTGGGGCAAAGTCATATTCTCTGATGAAGCCTCTTTCTGATTGTTTGGGGCATCTGGAAAAAGGCTTGTCCGGAGAAGAAAAGGTGAGCACTACCATCAGTCCTGTGTCATGCCAACCGTAAAGCATCCTGAGACCATTCATGTGTGGGGTTGCTTCTCATCCAAGGGAGTGGGCTCACTCACAATTTTGCCCAAAAACACAGCCATGAATAAAGAATGGTACCAAAACACCCTCCAACAGCAACTTCTTCCAACAATCCAACAACAGTTTGGTGAAGAACAATGCATTTTCCAGCACGATGGAGCACCGTGCCATAAGGCAAAAGTGATAACTAAGTGGCTCAGGGACCAAAACGTTGAAATTTTGGGTCCATGGCCTGGAAACTCCCCAGAACTTAATCCCATTGAGAACTTGTGGTCAATCCTCAAGAGGCGGGTGGACAAACAAAAACCCACTAATTCTGACAAACTCCAAGAAGTGATTATGAAAGAATGGGTTGCTATCAGTCAGGATTTGGCCCAGAAGTTGATTGAGAGCATGCCCAGTCGAATTGCAGAGGTCCTGAAAAAGAAGGGCCAACACTGCAAATACTGACTCTTTGCATAAATGTCACGTAATTGTCGATAAAAGCCTTTGGAACGTATGAAGTGCTTGTAATTATATTTCAGTACATCACAGAAACAACTGAAACAAAGATCTAAAAGCAGTTTAGCAGCAAACTTTGTGAAAACTAATATTTGTGTCATTCTCAAAACTTTTGGCCACGACTGTACTCGTGTCACAGATGACGTTATAATTCTTGGATCATGTGTCACTTAATGTGTGGTTATGAGTACATCACATAAGAAAGATGGGGGATATCTAACTTGTAGAACCTCTCACTGTATTATCAACACAAGGAAGACACAAGTGTAATAAAATAAATTTTATTAACAAAAGATAGACAAGAGTAATCAACTATTAAATGAATACCATAAATGCAGAAGGAATAAAGTGCATAAGATGCATAAAATGCAAGTGATTCCGTTGGGTGTTGCTTTGTCAGAGCTATGTTATCTTATGGAAAGATAAACTACTCCGAAACAAATAAGGTGAAGAACCTTATTATGCATCAAACAAATAAATGAGCTATTATTTGTTATCAACTGCAATCAGCTATATAATATCTAATGTAAATTAGAAAGATCATATGCTGATAATACAGAACAATGCCAAGGTCTCTGGAAGAGGTTTGGAAGTGATATTTATGTTCTCTGTGGTTGAGTGAGCTGTCCGGTGGCGGTGAATTCTTCCACTGGTTGTGCTGGGAGCAGTCAGTGGGAAAAGGAGCAGGAATCCGTTTCGACAGCCTTGAACGTGAAGCGCTGTAGGATGCTGATCTCCTGGAGCTCCAAAGGGTCCTAAGATCTGGAACACACAGATGTGGCCCTGGTGTAGGTGCTGAAGGCCCTTAGCTTGGAACACGCAAGCAAAGATACCTGAAGTGAAGGTTTGCTCGCTGGAGCATAACCTTGTTTGGAATGTCTGTTTGTCTTCTGCCTCTCTGGGCTAGAGACTCAGAACTTGGTCATTCCGCTTTGTCTCTCTCGGATGGAGACTCAGGACATGCTGCATCTGTTGTTGTCTCATAGGACGAAGACTCTGAACGTGGAATATCTCTTTCCTCACAGGCTGGAGGCTCAGAACGTGGTCGTATCTGTTGCTGCCTCAAAGCTGGAGACTCGAAGCTTGGAATGTTGGTTTCTGTCTCTCTAGACAGTAGACTCAGAGAGTTGGTGTTTCTGCTATTGTCTCACCCTTGTGGGCTCAGACACAGAACTTTGTTGCTCTGTTAGTGTCTCTTCCTTCGCAGGACGCAGACTCAGAACAAGGTGTGTCTGTTGAAAGGGTACCTTTATACCTTTCCAATGAGGAGGAGATTAGAATTTGCCACTTCTCTCTTTCCATGCTGTGATTGGCTGGTTCCATCACAGCGGGGGGACATGGGGTAGCCCACCCTTCTTTCCTCTTGTGGAAGTCATTTGCATAGTCCAAAAACAAAGTTGGAAAAGTGTCAATAATGTTTTACTGGTGCATTTCTCACTTTCCAAAACACAATCAGAAAACATTTGGTCATGTAATGAACACATTAAGTCCAAACATGATGGGGGAAAGATTGACCTGTCATGCATGCATTCATTTGTCCCTTAACAGCTGAGTTTGTGTAAGATGTTGCACTACACATCGCTGTCCGTGAGAATACCTATTTCTATGAATAAGTACAAGATGTGTGTGTTATGGTTCGAATCATTTAAAGGTTTGAAAACATAGTTATAAATGGATTTGGATGGATCTTTGTGATCTCTCTCTTTGTTTCACCCACTGTTGCTGCGTCTGGAGATCCTAAGGAATTTTTATGACCATCACAGGCCAAACCTTAGGAAACAGTCTCAATGTGGGTGAAGGGCAGAAACTGCATCTTGACCAATAGGAAGTTTTGGCCTTCCTGGGCTTTGTACCAAAGGCCTTCTTCATGCCCTCTGAGAGGTGTCTGGCATCCTTATCTGATGGCGTTGGACAGTTTGCTTGTGTTAGTCCACCAAGATCCAATCAAAATGTAGCAAACCTTTGTCTACTATTGTGGTCAGGAAGGGGCCCTCGCCATAAAATGGGCCCTGGAATGCGTGGTCCACTACATTTTCATCTGTATTACTTACAAAAGAAAATATGCAATAAATATAAAATAAAATAATAAAGCGATAGTTTAAATAACAATTCTAATCATTTCCAAACCTGAATGAGTTTATTTTTATTCTGTATTACATACAAAATAAAATATTTCCAATTAATAAATAATATAATAAAATTTAAAGAAACAGTTTAAATGAAAATGAATATTCTAACCATTTCCAAACCTAAATGACTTTATTTTTCATCTCTATTACTTACAAAATAACATAATGTCCAATAAATAAATATTAAAATAAAATAAAATAAAAAATTAAAGAAATTGTGTAAATGAAAATGTAAAATTCCAGCCATTTCCAAACCTGAATGAAATTATTTTTTTCATCTGTATTACTTACAAAGAAAATATTTTCCAATAAATAAAATAAAATAAAATAATAAAGCAATAATTTAAATGAAAATGAAAATTCTAATCATTTCCAAACCTGAATGGCATTATTTTTCATCTGTATTAGATGCTAAATAAAATATTTTCCAATAAATTAATAATAATAATCATAAAACATTTAAAGAAATAGTTTAAATGAAAATTCTAACCATTTCCAAGCCTGAATGACCCTTTTCCCATCTGTATTACAAAACAAAATATTTTAATAAATAAAATAAAACAAAATAATAAAATAAAAACAGTGACCCCTTATTCATTGTATGGACATAAATCATAATATGACTTCAGAAAGCCTGAAATATATTGCACAAGTATAAATATAAATATTCTTTATAAATGCTGCTTTCAGGGTTCTTTCTTAAGCTTGACAGTTCCGGTCGCCATTTATTATAACTAAGAATAAGAAACCAAGCTACCAGCACATTACTAAAATATTTTCTTCTTTGTTCTGGACGTACAGTAATAGCATACTTGTTTGGACTAGTACAAGAGTAAATAAAAAAACAATTTCATTTACCTTTACTGCACCTCAAAACATTGCAACAGATATTTAAATCATATGTCATTTTTAAAAACTGTCCATCATGGACTTTCTATTCTTTCTATTCATAACAAAAACATAAACAATGTATTTGCAACAATAGACACTTCATTCTCCTCATCCTGCTCTAATAGCTAATGAATTGTTTTGTAAAAGGTCTCATGCTTGATAACCTGAGGCAACAGCGCTAGTGAGAGTTACTTCAGAGGGAATGTCAGAAATGGATTAGTCTTCACCCCATTTGAGCTTTTTTCCTCTAGCTGTGCCAGTGAATTTGAATTCAAGATTATCCAGCCAAAATCCATATACGATTTTGTCAGAGTAACAAAGGTTGACTGATAACTAATGCAGCATGTGCATCGCAGCAATGCTTATCTGAAATTAATTCAAAAAGACAAACCCAAGACAGAAAGATAACTATACCCTCTAAAACAATCATTTTTGTTTTTTTTTGGCAACCCAACACTGGGTAAATATCAGACAGAACACATGATGGGTTATTTTGACCCAGCTTGTTGGGTTTTATACATTAACCCATTTTCTGGGTTGTTTTTTGACATGGTGCTGGGTCAGTTAATCTATCAAAGGATTTTCATTTGAAATAATACATATGCAGGCTATATTTAAATCTGGTTTATAATTATGACAAGAACAGTTGTGGACAGTCAAGGATGTGGCATGGGGACATAATGTCTCCGTTTCCTCCATCAGAGAACGAGGGTGATGTACATAACTGAGATGTTCCCTATCAGTTGTGACTACATTAGGGCTCTATGGAAAGCGCCACAACCTGAAACCCGTCACAACCCTGTGGTTCTACAAATGTTGGCAAGCCACAGTCTGTCAGACAAATGTAAGGTAAAGGTCATAACCTTCCCAACGCCCCAGCACAAATTTGCTGAACTTGGCACCAGAGGTGAACACATGGCTGGAGATAGCCATGCCACTCTTCCTGTACGGTACACAGAAAACTTTCTGTGTTAAGGGATTTCGACCTCTGTGAAAGGTGCTTCAGTCCTTTCCTGTTTGTTGTACAGCATGACAGTAACGTTAGGGAAGCAAGCCTACAGAGACACTGGCCGGCCCTTGCTGCCAATTACCTACTACCCAACAGACGGGAAGATACCAGCTCAACTCTGCTTGGAGACAGCCTTCCATTCCTGCTGACCTCCACAGCAGACAAAGAGTGTATATGCAAAGCACTCTTATGGGACACGTAAGCATCACTAGGGCTGGGTCTGCCTCCTCCAGGGGAAGTGCTTGCAGGTTCACCACCTGATCCCGAAAGGGTGTGGTGGGAACCTTGGGCACATATCTATAATGTGAGAGTAGGAAAATGCTTGGAGGTCCACGCCCCTCTTGAAGAAGGTGAGCGCGGTCATGGGCACTGTCTTAGCATACAGGAACTTAAGCCCGACTGATTCCAGTGGCTCAAAGGGATCCCTCTGAAGAGTAGCCAGGATGATAGAGAAATCCCAGGAGGGCACCATGGATGGCGTAGGAGGACTTAACCTTCTGGCACCATCAGGAACCTAACAACGTGATTGTGCTTTCCCAGGGAAAGTGAACAGACTCCACTTCAGGGCATAGACATGCCTCATAGAGGGAGCTCTTGCCTGAGTGATGGTGTCTACCACTACTGGTGGCAGATCAACTAAGTCTGCTGTGTCCAGGAGCCACAAGTGGAGGTCCAAAGATCTGCCACTGAAAAAAGGTTGTTCCTCAGGGGGATGCGCCAGGGAGGGGCTGTCATGAGGAGCATGAGTTCTGAAAAGCAGGTCCAGGTGGACCAGTAAGGTACTAGCAAACTAGCAAGGCCTGTTACATGTTCTCCATGACCATGCACAGTGTCTGTGCGAGGAGGCTAACTGGGGAAATGCAGACTTGCATAGGTCCTGAGCCCAGTGCATCCATGCCCAGGGGGCCCTGGGTCAGGGAATAATACGACTGGCAGTGAGAGGACTCATGGGAAGCAAACAGGTCCACCTGGGCTTCCTTGAATCAACTCCAGATCAGCTGGAACATCTGGGTTGCCTGGCAAACTGAATCATGTGGCCAAGTCAAATCGTTCAAATGAGTCTACAGGACAGTTTGGGAAGAGGAAGCCATGCATGAGTGGCACGTGGTCTCAGTGTGGGATGAAGCAAGTCTGGAAGCCACATGAGGGTGCCCCTCAGCAATGCGCAGGCTGGGGTGGGGCCCGTGGCAGAGTGGTGGCAGCAGGAGGATATGCTGGATCTTCTCAGTCTGCTGCTGCACTGCCGAGAACTGCTGACTGAAGTCCTCATCAGTTTTGCTGAACAGCCCATTCTGGGAGATGGGTGCGTCAAAAAAAACTCTGGTGACTTTGTCGACATCCCTCATTTCCACAGTTCCTGTGCCTTCCTGTGGGAACACAGCATGACCTTTGTCGCCTGGAGAGTAAAGTCAGTCGGAGTCGTAGTGTCAGACAAGGAACTGCTCTGCTTCAGGAGGTGGTGAAGACAGCACCGCTCCTTCCCGTGGTGAGGATGGAGAAGAGTGACTTCGTCTCCTCATGCACCTCTGAGAAGACGGGAACCGGGGCTGGGCATGGTGGTGAGCAAGGCCGAGAGGCCACACGGGACTGTCACTGCAGGAGGATTGGAGGAGCGGGGGCTGGCCCGGCAGAGAAGCTCTCATTGTAACCCTTAGATCACCCAAAATCACCTGGTGAAGACCACCTGCTTGTGGCAGAGAAACCAGGTCAGGTGGTAACTGAAGGCGCCCCTCCACTCCTATTGATGAGCGAGAGGTGAAATCACAACGCTGCCATGGACATGCACTCACAAAAGAGGCATGAACCATCCACGAACGCTGCTTCAATGTGCTGAAGTCCCAGACACTAAAGACAGCGATTGTGACTATGAACAGAGGACATATGACAACCACACCCAAGAGGACTTGGCCGGAGCAGCATCTTTAAAGGGTAACGACACCCCCCTGTTTCAGCACTGGCTACTCTCACCACAGTTTTGAAAAATGCTGCAAAAGTGGGCGTGGTGCGCTCACAGCGCTGTGTGGAGGAGAGGGGAGAGAGACAACACAGACAACTTTGGGTTCAGACAGTTTCATTTCGCTCCTGACGAGTTTAAAACACAAATAAATACACATCCTTTTGCACTATGCATCGAAAACCTATATATGAACACACTGTTGAACCACTAATAACTGTTAAGGCTTATTTTGACGCATTTATATAAGCCTTTTGATGGGTTGCGTCAAGGAAAAAACGCTTACACTTACTTTGTGAATGAATCGCGTGTGCCGAACTCATACACTCTCTTTCATCCATGAACGTTCCTCTGAGGTAATGTACGCAATCTCATAGTCTGAAGCAAATCATAGCAAATCAGCACACGCTATCGTGAATAATTAAGCGAATCGACTTCTCATAGGATAAGAACACGCAGCGTCATGAATATTTATGAGACACTCTCTAACAATTAATATTAACAGATGCCAACGTTGCTTTCTATGATGTGCAACACAAACACTTCTGCTAAAATCTCATAAAAAGTTGTCTGGGGTTTCGTAACCCTTTAAAAAGACATGAGTCAACGGTGATCAGAAGCTGCTCTTTTAGATGAAAGATGAAACACCCGATTGCTAAACTAACAGCGACGCCACTGATTGTGTTGCACCGCCACCCAGAAAAGCCCCTTCTTCCAGCAACGAGAGAGAATTCGCCTGTTGAACGTAGAGTGACTTCATTCATTTTGCTCCTAAGCAAAAATCTGAATGAGTGGATGCACCTATCGCTCCATTATACTCGTATACATGGGGAGTGGGTCAACATGCAAAATTTATCTAAATTTTGGTTAAAAAAATAACCCAGCATTTTTTAGCATCCAGAAAACTATACCAGAACCTGGGTAAAAATATAAAAAAAATAATAACCCTAAAAAATTACCCAACAAGCTGAACATAGCATTTGGGTTAAAAATAAAAAAAAAAAACTGGCATTTTTTAAAGTGCGGAAAAACTACCCAGCACGTAGGTAAAAAAAAAAAAAAAAAAATTACAAATCACAGAATAAAATTACTCAACAAGCTGAACCAAGCATTTGGGTAAGAAAAACAAAAACAAAAAGCAATTTTTTAAGTGCAAAAAAAAAAAAAAGAAGAAGAAAAAAAAAAGAGCACTACTCAGCACCTGAGTTAAAAAAAATATTAAAATAAAAATAACCCAGTACAATTACCTATCAAGCTGGGCCCAGGATTTGGGTTAAAAAAAATTGTAGAGTGTAGCTGTGTAAGATTCACACAGTCAGAACTCATTACTTTTTAATCCCAAATTCTAGTTCCTCGGATGAATAGTTTTTACCAGTTTAATTTCTCACCATTTTCTTGATGGAATTAATGCTCTGCTACTTCTGCATATTTAGTGCAATTTCCAGTGTTTTCTCGGATGAACAGGTTTAAGCAGAATTTCATGTACAGTAGGTTATTAATGTAAATCCATATCAGTGTAGTTACATGAGTGCCAAAAGGCTACTTCAAATGACTAATCTTGTGTTAATGAATCATTCAAATATAGATCCACAATTACCACATCATTTCAAAAAGCCTTTCTCCATAATTATACACTCCTCTTACATTATTATTAATTTTTCTATATCTGCTGCAATATGCTTGACCCAATGTGACCATAGTGTGGAAGACGTGCTACAACATAGCAACAAGACATTATGAGAAGGAGAATATGCATTGATATGACTGCTTCAATCGGTTCCAGATGATTGCATAAGAGCTGAGCGTGCCAGCAGACAGGAACTGACATTGAGCATTTATCCTACATGCTGAATAAGGCATTGAATTTACTTGAATAGCTCTTAGCTAATAGCTTTCAGACAAGCCCAGAACGTTTTTCAGATGGTAAGCAATGGTGAAACACGTAGGCAAAGGGTCATGGCAAGGCATTGATGATCAACCTTTAGAATCCCTTCACAGGAATATATTGACAGTTGCTCACTATTATGACTTATCACGAATCATTTCAGTGGACTAAAGCAGCATATTAAATATGCCAATATAAAAAGTAACAGTTTTCATGTGAAAAAGAAAATAATAATGGAAACCCATGCAGATATTTATTTAAAAAAAATAATTTGTGCAAACTGCTTTTAACTTTAAAAGAGACCCACTGAGAGGGTTGTTCACCTTGTATATTCCACTATATTTTTTGCAACTTTCTTACAGAAGGTATATTATACAGTCAGAGATTTGCCACAAGTGATTACATCTCCCATCAAGTTGCCATTAAGGTAAAGCTGCATGCTGCTAACAAGTCTGACAGCAACAATTGCTTGATTGTTGGCAAACAGAATTATAATGTAGAAAATAACAACACGTATTGCATACACAGTTGGATACATGTGGGATTGGTGAGAAGGGGCTGTATGTAATGTACTTGTGGTGAGCTGAGAGAATAATCATAATTTGATGACAATATGTTCTCCTTTTGAGACAATCTTAGAGTCCAGCTACTAAGTGGACTTTATCAATGTCACATTGTATAAAAAAGTTTGTGTTTTAATCAAGGTCATTATTGTTTACTAAAACTAAAACCATTAAAAAAGTTACTTACAAAATAAATGTTAACTAAAATAATAAAAAAAATCGTGTTATGGTTGCAGCACCATTTTCTATTTTCATTTAAGTGAACTTTAAGTACGGTCTAAATCACTGAATAAACTGAAACTAATAAATGACAAATTAATTTAAAAAGTACATAGTCATATTTTAAAACCCCAAAACTAATGACTAAATGACTAAAACTCAATACATACAGTAGATTTGTGAAAGCATGCACATATACACACAAGGGTATGCAAATTATCAATACATTAAAACATTAAAAAAACATTACACAGGATATAAAGGCATAAATGGTCAATATTATAAATAATAAATGAGTTAGAATTTGTTAATACCCATCTCAAACAGCTTATTTGAAAGTCTAATATGGGCAGTGGGCACAACTGAGTTTCTGAAACGATTCAACCTACAAGATTCTGTATCAACTACTAGAGGGCAAGATATTATCCTCTAAATATGGAATAGGTCAGATATTATATTTTGAACTTGCTTTAGTGCAGTCTGCCCATATACTGGGCTTCATGCATTTAACATGAGCAGAATAAATTTCTATGCAAGATGTTCATAAAGTTATCCTTATGTAAAGCTGCTATTTACATAACAATTATTTAAACGGATAGTTCACCCAAAAATGAAAATTTGATGTTTATCTGTTTACCCCCAGGACATCCAAGTTTTGACTTTGTTTCTTCAGTAGTACACAAACAAAGTTGGAGGCCAGTGGTTAAAAGTAAAAAAAAACAAAAAACATACACAGACAACACCAAATGAAACCAAATGTCAACACTTCCTGATGAGTGTGCACAAGGAAATGTAATCTTTTAGTTAATCGGTTGCCAGAATCAGGATAAGCAAAAGTAATTACCACTTTGCACTTTTTAAACAGTGAGTGACTTATATACACGACAGATCACTTCCACGCTTGCATCTACTATTGCAGATTATGCTGACGCATCACGCGCTGGCTGTTGTGAACACACTCAGGAAAGTACAACTCTCTGGATTCAGAGGTAAATAATGATATAAATACGGTTCAGTTTCTTGCACAGACCGATTGTTTTGTGTCTTAACACTTTGGTTTTGTCTGTGTATGTTTGTTTTACTCTTAAAAGTTTGGTAACCACTGACTGCCATTATATGACTGACAGACTGCAACGGTTTGAGTTAAAAAGCTTTGTTTGTTCTACTGAAGAAAAAAAGTCGCCTACATCTTGGATGCCCTGGGGGTAAGTGGATAAATATCAATTCATTTTCTTTCTGCATAGGTTTGATAAATGACACTCATTGCCTGGATAGATGATATTCTTTTTCCCTATTATTTATTCCCATTTCTGACTGTTTCAGAATTGAGTATCCCTCTCCTCCCCTCAGTAGTTTTTGAACTTTTGATCTTTGGAAAAAAGTCAGAATTGCAAGTTTATGTCCCACAATTACAAGTAATAATTAAGATATTAGCTTAATATGCTGAATGGAAATGACAAGAACAAACACAATTGTTGTCAAGATTCTTGCCCTGGAGGTTTTTTTTTGCACTCTTCTCCTTGATTTGTCATAACTTTTGGCAGTCTATAGTACTCCAAATGTTTTTCCCAGTCCGACCGATTAGTACAGTCCAAAACATGGCAATAATTAACTATTTGTTCAGTCAATAAGGCCGATTGATGACGCATCATGAAAACACTCTATTGCAAGTTTATATCACACAATTCTAAATTATTACCATTTTAAATTCTTTCAGTGACGAAAACCCCTCAATCTCATGGAAACAAACTTCATAGCATTAACAAACATTGATAAATTAGTAAACTGGCATGGCATATATTTTATTCCTTCACAATCACTTATCCAGATTTCACTTTTTCAGTATAGTCTAGAGTCAAGAGGCCTAATTAATTCGTCTAGCTAGTGCCAGGAGCATTCGGACAGCTTGCCCCGCAGTTTAATCAACGCAGTACAAACCCACAGTGAAAGAATCAACTTCCCCACTGTTTCCTGCTAATGAACGTCCCGTCGTCATCAATTATGCAGGAGTTTGAAAAGGAGCAAATACGTCTCAGACGGGGCAATGTTTGGAAAAGAGCATTAGTTAGCTAGTTCCATTCTGGAGTATCAAATGTTATTCATTCGTGAGAACATAACCTTAATGGATTCATTTATTTTATTTTAGTTTACTGTAATATGGGAGCGTGTTAGTTTAGCTTAAGTTCTGACAGCTTTGCTAAGGATTTAAATAGGTAAGACCCATTAATCCTCTGTGATTACAAAATGAGCAAATGTTTTCCATGACAGACGATGAAAGGAATGAAGGATGATTTCATTTGGCAGAATTACTTTATTCAGGCTTAGGCTGGTATGTTAATCAATACGTACTGGATATGACTGTTTTTTGAGCTAATTCATGTTGTGAATGGCTTTGTCTGACATCAAGCACCACTATAATCCAACGGTTCGTTTTTAACACATACGTGCTAGAAAAATGCCACGTTTACTCTTGAAAGAGAAATAGGCTACATTTTCAAAGTGCATTGGTAGATGAGTGTTTCTATGAGTATGATGTTTTCCCATTTTTTTCTGTTTGACTTTGAAGTATGTGCTCAATTTTACTAGCTTCGTCTGTTTGATATGCCTCGCACCTACACAGGAAACTCTTGTGCAAAGATCATCACGTTCAATTCTCCTCTCGGCATGAGTTCAAACTGAATTTGTACAGGAGCACAGCTTTCATCGGTGAACCGTGAATACACATGGAGAACATGGAGTTAATACGTAAGTACACGGGGAAATGTGACCTAGAACACGTCGGATACAATCTACCTGGAAGATCAAACGAATCGCAGCAGTTTCGACTTGTTTTCCTAAAGATAGAGACTGTACATTTCAAACTCTGAAATCCGCTTCATCTCACTGACCTTCATCTCTGATAAAACCAGTGGTAAGTTTAGTGTCTTGACATTTGGATGTAAGAGACAATCTGCTATCGGCCTTTTAAACATCCAGTGATGCAATCCAGCCTTATTTACTGTATTCTGTCTCATCCTACAAAGGTCTGACTCACAGAAAATGTGTTATTATGCACATCACTAATGTCCCTAATGCTGTTCTGCTGTCATGGTGTTTTGCTGCTCAATTTGTGTTTCTACGAAAGGAGTACATTTAATGTTCTCTGAGCGCAATAAGAATTATCCAAAAATTAAAGCACTTTTTGTGAAACCCCCAGTATCAAAGTGAAATATCCTTTGAACAAAGTCCCTTTAAAAATCTTTTGATGAAACTTGTAGTGGTAAGAGTTGTTTTTCTTAGATTCGTGCAGTTCTTGTACCTCTCAGAGAGGCAGTTTAACCCCTGTAGTGTTTGACTGGCAGGTGTCATTGTTTTTGTCTAGTTTATCCTTCACTCTTTAATAGCTATAGCTTCTGCTTCACAGACCATCTCAGTCAGAACTCCCTCCAGAAAGATTGCTTCTTCACAAATCAATATCCAACCATTTACCTCCTGGATTTAGCTTCAAAGCCAAAATAGAGGTAGCTGCGTGTAGTCTTTCCAACTTTGTATTTCTAAAGACAAAGGTTGTGTCAGGACAAATCTGGTTTGCAATCAAGCCAGTTGATCACCTGCAACATGCTGCTCCAATTAGACTTCGGCTATGGTTTATTAGGATGATGGTTGGACAGCTACTGGCGACTGATATTATACAAATCTGACACAGAGAGGAAAATGATGGGGAAATAGGGGAACATGTTGAGAACAGGCACGGCTCCATTTAGGTCAAGGCACTTGGTGTACTGGATAATCAGATAAACTTTGACTTTTTGGCTGTGTACTGTAGTGAACTTGAGGACAGCGAGACTTGAGGCTGTCGAGTTCAGATCGCAGAGCCCAATTAATTTGTTTTTCATATAAGCTTCATTTTAAGATAATTATAGCAACAAAACAGTTGCAAAGAGATTTCAAAAGACATTAAAATCCATATCTACATAAAATATTCACTAAAGCTAAATAATAGTTACTCCTAGATACTTATCTTTTGCCATTATTTTTTTAATCAATATGAACTAGACAATTTATTTTCTCAGCTTGTTAATTTGTTCACTTGCTTTAGTTAGATCATGGCCACTGAATTAAAAAAAAAGAAAAAGATTAAGAAGTAGCATACTTTTGAAAAGAGTCATTTATTATGAAAAGTCCCCATGAAATCAAAATGTGCGTTTTTTTACTTTTAGTATGAATATGTTAGCCTTAACGTTATCTGTAAGCTAGTGTGCTCCAAAACAATGACAACATTTGCATTTACAATATATAAGCATTCAAAACTTGCAGTCTCTAACTTTTGCCAATATGGATCAACGATTTTGAGGACATCACCCTGCATTTCAGCATCTCATCAAACTTTCTGTCCAATCAAATGCTTTCTAGAATCAGCATCCTGCCCCCTACATTATACATAGACTTTAAAGCTGCAGCTGAAATTGATCAATTGTTTACAGAATTTGTATTTTCTGTACAGGGAATGGCTTGTAGTGCACTACAGTACCTCACAAAAGTGAGTACACCCCTCACCATTTTAGTATATCTTCTCAAGGGATAATACTATAGAAACTAAACTTAGATATATTTTAAAGTAGTCAGTATGCAGCTTGTATAGCAGTATAGATTTACTGTCCTTCTCTTAAAATAGCTCAACATACAGCCATTATTGTCAAAATAGCCGGCAACAAAAGTGAGTACACCCTAAATGATAACAGCAGTGTGTTGTTTAACCATGCAAAGCCACATGTCCTATTCATCATGTTTATGTTTTTGTCTGCTTGACAGGACCATACAATGTTGTATATCTTGTATTAGAGCAGATAAAATTAGGTGCTTTAGCTACAATTCTCTCATACTGACCACTGGATGTTCAACATGCCATCTTATGGCAAAGAACTCTCTGACGATTTGAGAATTAGAATTGTTGCTCTCCACAAAGATGGCCAAGGCTATTAGAGGTTCAATAACACCCTGAAACCAGTGGTCAGAATCATACAGAGGTTTTCCAACATGGGTTCCATTCAGAACAGGCCTTGCAAGGGTCAATCAATGAAGTTGAGCACTCATTCTGTGCGTCAGGTGCAGAACCTGGCTTCAGAAAACAGATACATGAGTGCTGCCAGCATTGCTTTAAAGGTTGCAGACATAGAAGGTAAGCTTGTCAGTGCTCAAACCATACGCTGCACACTGCAACAAGTCGGTTTGCATAGGCGTTGTCCCAGAAGGAAGCCGCTTTTAAAGCTGGTTCACAAGAAAGCCTTCAAACCGTTTGCTGAAGACAACACTCTAAAAAATGCTGGGTTGTTTTAACCCAACGTTGGGTTAAATATGAACTAACCCAACTGTTGGGTTAAATTTTTCAATTAAATTTTTTGACCCAACAGTTGGGTTAGTCCATATTTGACCCAACGTTGGGTTAAACAACCCAGCATATTTTAGAGTGAACCAGTCCAAGAGCATGAATTACTGAAACCATGTCCTGTGGTCTGATGAGACTATAAGATTAACTTGTTTGGCTCAGATGGCATGTGTGATGATGCCCTGGTGAGGGGTACCAAGAAAATTGTGTCTTGCCTACAGTCAAGCATGCAAGCATGGTAGCAGGATTTTAAGTAAAGATCATGTTCCATGAAGATATTTTTGTAAATTTTCTACCACAAATATATTAAAATTAAATTTTTGATTAGTACTATGCATTGCTAAGAAGTTCATTTAGACAGCTTTAAAGGCGATTGTGTCAATATTTAGATGTTTTTGCACCCTCAGTTCCCAGATTTTCACATTGTTATATCTCAGCCATATATTGTCCTATCCTAACAAACCATACATCAATGGAAAGCTCATTTATTTAGCTTTTCAGATAAAAAAATACCCTGATGACTGATTTTGTGGTCCAGGGTCCCAAATGTTGCTACCATATTTTTTATGGTAAAGTTCTACAAATGCCCATATTTTATTCTGTAAATGTCACTCATATATTTTTTAGTTTTTAGTTTAGTTTAGAAAATTTAAGAAAAAAAAATAACATGTACTTAATCGCAAGCTTGATAATTATTCTTGAATAATTTTCATTCTAGACTGAACTCCAAAGTCAGCAGCCCTGTTTAAAGTAGAATTTTTAGGTTTTCTGAACAACATTTACAAAAATGTAATGTTAGCTCTTTTGCTCCAACCACTAGTTAATCAGATGATAGAAATAAGAGAAATAAGTTCCAGCAGATTAACTTTTGACATTACAAGTAGTAACGTATAGCTAATGTAGAGAATTAATTCATGATGTTTTATGCCAGGTTGGAGTTATACACTGATCTGACTATGGGCACCCTGAATTAGCCTTGGCCATTAAAACTTTAGTTCTGCCATTACCCATAAACGTAGTAAGATGATCAATAAAATAGTCCATGTGACATCAGTGGTTTAACCATAATGTTATGAAGCTACGAGTTTTTTTTTTTTTTGTGTACAAAGAAAACAAAAATAACTTTTTTTTGCTTCACGATGCCATAGAAGTACCTTTTAGTCTAAGTGGTTCCATAAAGAACCTTTAACAGCTGAAGAAACTTTCTGTTTCACAAAAGGTTCTTTGTGGCAAATAAGGTTCTTCAGATTATAAAAAAGTAAACAAGAAATGGTTCTTTAAAGAACCTTTGACTGAATGGTTCTTTGTGGAACCAAATAATAGATCTTCTATGGCATCTCTTGAAGAACCTTTTGAAGCACCTTTATTTTTAAGAGTGTAGATAATCAGTTAAAGCTTTGACTTTTTTGACACGTACTGTTGTGAATTCAAAAATATGTTATCAGGAGTGACTATAGCCTCTTACACACAGTAATACCTGTAAAATGGCGTAAATATTACAGGTAAATACAAAAATGCGCAACTTAGCCTTAGGTTAGTCAATGGAAGAGGAACAATAATAGTTTTTGAATGTATTTTGACTATGGTTTGAGGGTGTTTTTTAATCTGCTTAGAATTTAAAGTTCACAAATTGTTGTGCATCTGATCTGGCTACTTCAGAGAGAAACGATGGGCTGCACAAGCGACTAATATTCTGCCGTGTTCTCTCTGTGTTTTTGTGTACCTGGAGGTGAAGGGTTGAGCTAGGCCAAATCTCTAATGGGTTTGCACTATGGCAGTCATTAATTTTCTTCATTGTTAACCATCTCAATGAGCACCTGTGAAATGGAAGCACAGGAACATAATACATCCCCTCTCAGCCTGTATTATCAGATACACAGCGCCGCTAGCGCTTCTCTAATTACAGGACACATGGGGAGAGAAAGCGAGAATGTGGGTGAGACAGGAAAATCAGAAGCTATTATGACTCATATCTCACTATCATTTGGTGATCAGGTTTATCTGAAATATGAAAAGAAAAATCCTCTTTAGCAGATGGAGATGAGGCAAAAGCTGAAAGTGAAACTACATACAGTGGTGTGAAGAAGTGTTGGACCCTTCCTGTTTTTTTTTTTTTTTTGGCATGTTTGTCACACTTTAATGTTTCAGATCATCAAACAAATTTAAATATTAATCAAAGATAACTCAAGTAAACACAACATGCAGTTTTTAAATGAAGGGGTTTTTTATGAAGGGAAAACAAAATCCAAAAGTGTTTGCCCCCCTTCCTTTTAAAACATAACTGTGGTTTATCACACCTGAGTTCAGTTTCTCTAGCACACCCAGGCCTGATTACTGCACACCTGTTCGCAAATCAAAGTGAAGTAGACCAAAAGATCCTCAAAAGCTACACATGTTGAGATCCAAAGAAATTCAGGAACAAATGAGAAAGAAAAAAATTGAGATCTATTAGTCTGGAAAAGGTTACAAAGCCCTTTCTAAAGTTTTGGGACTCCAGCGAACCACAGTGAGAGCCATTATCCACAAATGGCGAAAACATAAAAGAGTAGTGAACCTTCCCAGGAGTGGCCTGCCGACCAAAATTACCCCAAGAGCGCAAGGACGACTGATCCAAGAGATCACAAAGACCCCACAACATCTAAAGAACTGCAGGCCTCTCTTGCCTCAGTTAAGGTCAGTGTTCATGACTCCACCATAAGAAAGAGACTGGGCAAAAATGGCCTGCATGGCAGAGTTCCAAGTTGAAAAACACTGCTGAGCAAAAAGAACATAAAGGCTTGTCTCAGTTTTGCGAAATCTTGATGATCCCCAAGACTTTTGGGAAAATACTCTGTGGACTGACGAGACAAGTTAAACTTTCAGAAAAAGAACATCACACCAAGAGTAAAATATGGTGGTAGTAGTGTGATGGTCTGGGGCTGTTTTGCTGCTTCTGGACCGGAAGACTTTCTGTGATAATGGAACCATGAATTCTTCTGTCTACCAAAAATCCTGAAGGACAGTGTCCAGCCATCTGTTTGTGACCTCAAGCTGAAGCGAACTTGGGTTCTGCAGCAGGACAATGATCCAAAACACACAAGCAAATCCACCTCTGAATGGCTGAAGAAAAACAAAATGAAGACTTTGCAGTGGCCTAGTCAAAGTCCTGACCTGATTCCTATTGAGATGCTGTGGCATGACCTTAAAAAGGCGGTTCATGCTCGAAAACCCTCCAATGTGGCTGAATTACAACAATTCTGCCAAGATGAGTGGGCCAAAATTCCTGCACAGTGCTGTAACAGACTCATTGCAAGTTATTGCAAATGCTTGATTGCAGTTGTTGCTGCTAAGGGTGGCCCAACCAGTTATT
The DNA here is from genome assembly GCF_049309525.1 of Garra rufa. Lineage (NCBI taxonomy): Eukaryota > Metazoa > Chordata > Actinopteri > Cypriniformes > Cyprinidae > Garra > Garra rufa. The sequence goes on from NC_133361.1 coordinate 28,895,945, forward strand.
AACTTTAACGGCAAACACTTTTTTTTTTTTTTTTACACAGGCCATCTGGGTTTGAATTTTGTTTTCCCTTCATAATAAAAATTAATTAAAAAGCTGCATATTGTGTTTACTTGTGTTATCTTTGATTAATATTTAAATTTGTTTGATGATCTAAGCAAAACGAGAATGGAGCTGCAATAATACTTTATTTATTAAAAAGAATAAATTAATTTATTCCAGCAATGAAACTGAAGCTCTGACTCTGAATACTGAGTGCTGTGTGAGTTAGGTTTAATTTAGGACAGACTTTTTGGAGCATATCGTTTTTGGAATAAATAACAACCAGAGGTGTCTGAATGAAGTAGGTGGTCGTTCACTGCCATAAAATTACAGAGAAATGGAAGATTGCAGCCAATTTTTAGGACACCTTTAGATTGTGGAAGATTGAGGAAATGATAATGCCCTGATAATGGCTCTGTAAAAGTGTAGTTGGGCAGTGCCCAGTTTCTGGATATGTACAGTAAATGTGCCGCTGTGCTTCATGATGGAAGTTATTTTTCTGCTCCATTGGAGATTGTTGAGTCAGAATGTGCAAGTATAGCTATATAAATAGATATTATGTATAAAAAGTAAATAATATACTCTGAATACTATGAATAATAAAATAAAACTAGATAAAGAAGGTTTTAGACAAACTGTAAGCCTGGCCAGTAACTTAAAACCAGTTAAAACCTAACTGATTTAACTAATAGTAATAAATAAACAAATAAAAAAACTGCTAAAACCAGTTGATTTAGGAAAAACAAACAGCTAGAAACAAACTAAACCCAGTTAAAACCTGATTTGTAGACAAACTGTAAGCCAGACCAGAAATGTTGTGGTTTTAAAAGCTGTTTGAAGGTTTTATACAGTAAGGTTTTAATTTAGTAGTTTTTTTTTAAAAAACAGCATCAGCTGATTTATTAAAAGCTAGATGATTTACCAAAAGATACCAAAAAAAGTTAATTTAGCAAAAAACAAGGAAAAAAACACTGAAAGAAAAAACAGTTTTATAGCAAAAACAGGTAAAACCAGCTGATTTAACAAAAGTTAAACAAGTCTAAAAACAGTTAAAACAAGCTGATTCATCAAAAAAGCGAAAACCCAGTTAATTCAGAAAAAAAAAAAAAAAAAAACCAATAAAACACAAACCAGTTCATATACCAGGGTTGGGGCCATTCATGAATTGAATTGAGAATGAATGGTAAATTCCAATTCACTTGATGATGATAATTCGATGCAATAAAAAGTGAATGAAATACATGAATGAACATGACTCATTTTTTTTGTGTTGAAACATATATTATGTGATAATCACATATTGAATGTATAGTACATCCAGAAACTTATCACCACTGTCATTCAATTATTAATTCATAATGTACGGTTCTCATTTTTATTTACTTGCATTTCATACATTACTTGGTATTTGTAAAGCATCATAAATAAAGTTCAAATGTATGTCTCTAAATGCAATCACAAATAAATGCTCAGAAACAGCAACAAACGGAATTCAGTGGAATTTCCCTGAATTGAATTCCACTTCTTGTAATTCCAATTCAATTCCAACTCTGTTTCCTGTAATTGTTGTTGAATTCCAATTCCATTTCCTTCTTTGAATTGGAATTGTTGAGTTCATTCCTGAATTGACCCCAACCCTGTCATATACTGTAGCAAAAACAACTAAAACTAGGTAAAACCAGCTGCTTTAACAAAAACCTAGTTTAAACCAGCAGATTTAAACTGCAAAAAAAAAAAAAAAAACAACAAAAAAAAACAACAACTGCTGAACAAGTTGATTTATTTAAAACACTAACACAAAAGCCAGTTCCTATAGCAAAACAAACTAAAACACAGCTAAAACAACAGCTGATTTTTTAAAGCTAAAAACAGCTAAACAAGTTGGTTTATTAAAAACAGCAGCTAAAATCCGGTTAATTTAGCAAAATAAATAAATAAAAATAAAGTAAAATCAGCTGATTTAGCAAAAAGCCCAGCTAAAACCAGTTAAAACTAGATTATTTAACAAATAATAATAAATAAATTAATTAATAAAAAACACTCAAAGAAAAAACAGCTTATATAGCAAAAAAGGTAAAACCAACTGATTTAACCAAAAAAAGAGTTAAAAAAGGTTAAGAGAGTTAAAAAAAGCAGTTAAAACAAGCTGATTTATCAAAAAACACACTAAAACAAAAACATATATATATATAAAAAAAACAAAAAAACAGCTAAATCCATGTAAAACCAGTTAAAAACTGATTTAGCAAAAAACAAACAAACAAAAAACCCTTAAACCACTTAAAACCAGCAGAAAAAGAAAAAACAGCAAAACAAGTTGAAGTTTATCTAGAATTATAAAATGGTTACCCAGCAAACACATTTACGTTGTGGCGACGTCTGTGCAACGTTCCATTTTTATAATGGCAACGTCGCCGTCTACGTGCTCGCAACGTTGTAACAACGTGGAAATGTAAGACGCAAAAAGGCTGTGGGAACGTTGTTGGGCGACATTCATCAACCAGGAGGCGACATTTTTATTACATGTATTTTTTCATGCCAGATTATAAATATTGTCTATTCTGCGTGTTATATCCGGCACGGGAAAGGTTCATAAATCTTTTAAATACTGTTTAATATTAAAAATCGTCCAATAATATTGTTCTTTTTGACTTAACATCTTTGAATAAACTTTGAATAAAACTTTGAGTAAAAATGCCATACAAATTCATATAATCAAACTTTATTTCAAACCAAACATTTCATACATATCAAGGATAAGTACGTTAGGTATACATTTGGAGGAAAATGCAATATAGATTATATTTTATGTATGTAAATATATTAAGTCAGTTTAATTATATTAAATTACAAATAAAAAGCAAAGGCATCTGAGAACGTTATTAAACAAAAGTAAAACAACAAAACAGCGGTCACCGGCCGATGAAGCGGACTCTGGATGGAGAATATGGAGGCCAGGTGATCGTCAAAGGCAGGCGGTAGGGAGAAAAGAGTGCGAGAAAGATGAACAAATCCAGAGGGCAGAGGCAAACGCAGAATCCAATAGACAGGCACAGGTCAACACCAAACACCAGGAAGGACATCTGAATACTGAAAGAAATATAGATCGCATTAACTCCCGACCGCAAACTCACACTCGGTATGTGAATTATCAGATATTCTGTTCCATTAACAGAAAATAAATAAATAAATGTCTCATTGGACACGAAAATTAAAGGATTTGTTTGGATATTTATATTTATCTGAGAGAAATCAAAAAGCAATACTCACATAACGTTATCCTGGCTTGAAGAATAATAACGGCCCAACGGTCTGTTAAAATTTAAAAAGCGCTTTGGAACAGTGACTAGTGAATGTCGTACAGTGGTTGTCCAGACAGCCTAAGCACAACTTTCAGAGATGGCCCTGAACCGTAGTAGAATGGCAACATTGTGACAACGTAGTAACAACCTGACAACACAACGTAGAACCAACAACCTTTTAGCCATGTTGTTACAACGTTGCTAAAAGGTTGGCTACGTTGAGGCAACGTTGTGTGTTTGTTGGGTAGTTCCATTCCTCAATTCTGATTGGTCAGCACAGCAGCTGTGTCGTATTCATGATACGGCACTGCTATGACCGCTTCACTCAACGGTTTTGTGTATCATTGAACCCCCTTAGCAACAACCCTTAGCAACGTCAACACAGCTGCAGCAGTTAGGGGCTACTTTTTACAGCGGAAGGCAGTTAATGATTTTACTTTATGAAAACATACAACTTAATATATATAAATTAATATATATTTTTGATTTTAATATTTTTATTGTGTGGTAACCGTTTTATAAAAGCAATAAGGTACTTGAGGCCTAACAACGCCCTTCAGCCGTGATTTATTCATGATACAGCACGGCCTCTCATACCTTATTGCTTAAGTATAGACCATTTCAAGGACGTAAACAATAACAAGCGCGTTGGAACCACTGATCTATATAATGACTGGATTGCTCATTGCGTTCTAAACTGCCGTTAGGCAGTGAAGCCACCGGAAGTGTTCGATCCGCCATCTTACTATTCCCTACCTGCAGAGAGCGCCATTGAGTCACATGTAAATTGCTGACCTAAAATCACCCAATTTGAAGCGTATCTTTCACACAGGATTAGTTTTTAGCATATGTGTAAGTAAATTAATTTTTACTTAAGATGTTTTCTGGAATGTTTATGGTCTTTTCGGGCTGGATAAGCGATATATTGAAATCGTTTTGGTGGGCGTGTCAGCTGCGCACTTGCAGAAACAGGTAACTGATCAAACACTAAAAATATTTCTTTATGTTCCTAATTAGACAGGAAATAATACACAGTACCTTATATCTGGTATTAGTATCTGAAATTGATTCGATTAGAGTAAATAATACAATACAAGTCTCTGTTACTACATTGCTCGTTATATTGAAATTCAAATCTTTGAAATAAAGCTTATGTCTTTAAGTCCGTACCATTTGTAGTCAGCGGTGTTCTCCGAGTCATGGTGTGTATTTTTAATGTGCCTGATTGAGCAACATCTATTTCAGACTCTTCAGATCAGCAAATTCTGTAATGATTTACTAACATTACCGTTTCCATCTGAGTAAAATGCAGTGTATGTTGAATTAATTATTAATTTAACGAACAAATCATTACCTGCTTCAAAGTGAATAACGTTACTGTTAAATATTGTTGAAACATGCAGTTAGTCTACTGTACGAACATAAACAACAAAATGACATAAACCTTGAATAACTGTACTGAGATCGTATGATGTTTATGTTTATCTGATGTACGCGACTGTAATGTAGGCTATGAACGTACATTTTTAATAAGCAGAGGGAATTCCCAACATTAACCGTTTACATGCTTAGGACTTTGCATTGTGAAAATGTACTGTGAGACTTCAGGTATAAAAACACTGACTTGTTATGTGATGTTTTCTCAATGAAATCGTATAATTTCCTATTCATTCAATGGAATGTATGCTAGGGAATACTAATATGGCAGCGCGGTGGCTTCACTTTTATGACGTCATGAGCAATCCAGTTCTCTATTATAGATCAGTGGTTGGAACGCTACAGCGCATGTCTGGTCCTGAAGCATTTCCGGTAGCGTCATTTCTCCGATCTGTCAATACAAGCGCATACATTTTAAGTATAGCGAAAACGCTACAGTTAAGGTAAAAAGCTGCTCATTATCTAATCGATGCTGCATGCGTGTTCACGGGAAATTGCGCTAAAAGCATGCCACAGTCTGGATGCGAACGGAAATGTTGCAAACATTTAACGTTATTCATACAATGGATGACATCAGTCTGAAGCAAGACAGTGCAACTTACTTCATGTTTTGTCCCTAAGATATCAGGAGAGGTTATTCGTGATTAATTCGCTTGCATTGCTTGGTCAGTCTGTATTGCAAATATTCATATTTATAAGAACATTACTTTTCACAATACGTATCGTTTCAATGCAACGCTAAATGTATGCTAAACTAGCGCTCTATGCTATTATTACTTATTTAATTTATTTCAAAATGTGTTTAGTTTCGTCAAGTTTGTTGCAAGATGAGGGTATGAATGCTCCGAGCCATCATGTGATCACAAATAAACAAGATGAATGCAATTCAGTGCTGGCTACCGTGTTTTGCATAAACCTGTATTAGATTAAAGTATATCTGCAGATTAATAAATGCACACAGACACACTACATAGTGTTCATGTTTTTATGTACGTATTTACTGCACACACACACACACACACACACACACATATAATATGAATACTGGTGTAATGGCTGATGCTAATTCAGCTTTGCATCACGCATTTTTTTTTTTTTTTTTATTAAAATCATTTAAAAATGTAATATTTCACAGTATTACAGTTTTTGACTGTATTTTTCCTCAAATAAATTCAGGCTTCAAGACTTCGGTAACACTTTCTATGAAGCCCGTATTTATAATACATTATAAGGGTATTCTTAAGGCATTATGATGAATGCATAATGCATTATAAAAAAACCTTATAATATGTTATATCATCTCATGAGTATTCATAAGAACAGTTTTAATGTATTATAATTTGTACTTTTTTGTGGTTATAGCTTTTAAGAGAATGATTACCTCCTCATATAACATATTATAAGTCTCATATCTTGCCATGTTTCTCATGTCACTTTACTTAAAGCATACAAAGACCACTTATAAGTAATTATAATAATATTTCCGAAAGAACCCTAAGATCAGGTATCAGTTTAGATAAATGTGTAATATGAACAGTTTGATGATTTTGATGGTACCCTTCAGACAGCTTTTGATAAGTAACTCTGCAACTGCATGTCAGCTAGCAGTAATTATTATTATGCTGAATATATGCTAACACTAAATTTCGATGTTTCCCCAAAAGACAAACTATTATGTTATATTATAAGTAACTTTGCAAGTACATGAACATTCTACCTAGCCCAACCATAACCTAAGCCTACTAATACTCTAAGGAGTGTTAGTTGGCATGTAGTTAGAAAGTTTAAGCTTATAGTCAATAGACTTAGGGGACCATCAAAATAAAACGTAATATAATGTAAAAAATAAATGTAATATGATATAGTCCATTATAAATTAAGAAGATTTAATATGCCGTTCATTGTGTGTTATAAATAATCATAATCTTAAAAGTTATAACCTCAAATACTCAAGTATTATAATGTATTATAATTGTTGTTATGATTATTCATGAGATGGTATAACATATTATAAGGTTTCTTATAATGCATTATGCATTTATTATAATGCCTTAGAAATACCGTTATAATGTGTTATAAAAAGTGTTACCAAGACTTCTTTCAAAAACAAAACTTTTGACCAGTACTGTATATAAACAAAAAACATTCTCTCACTTTTAGCTTTTTATTTCCAGCAAATGTACTGATATGTAAATATTTGTACGAACATAAAATACAAATGAAACAAAAATTTGAACTGAAATGGTATAATGAGTCTCTGGACAAAGGGGGAACTTATCAAAGCAGCAGTGAGTTCTACAGTCGTGGCCAAAGGTTTTGAGAATGACACAATATTAGTTTTCACAAAGTTTGCTGCTAAACTGCTTTTAGATCTTTGTTTCAGTTGTTTCTGTGATGTACTGAAATATATTTACAAGCACTTCATACGTTTCAAAGGCTTTTATCGACAATTACATGACATTTATGCAAAGAGTCAGTATTTGCAGTGTTGGCCCTTCTTTTTCAGGACCTCTGCAATTCGACTGGGCATGCTCTCAATCAACTTCTGGGCCAAATCCTGACTGATAGCAACCCATTCTTTCATAATCACTCCTTGGAGTTTGTCAGAATTAGTGGGTTTTTGTTTGTCCACCCGCCTCTTGAGGATTGACCACAAGTTCTCAGTGGGATTAAGATCTGGGGAGTTTCCAGGCCATGGACCCAAAATATCAACGTTTTGGTCTCCGAGCCACTTAGTTATCACTTTTGCCTTATGGCACGGTGCTCCATCGTGCTGGAAAATGCATTGTTCTTCACCAAACTGTTGTTGGATTGTTGGAAGAAGTTGCTGTTGGAGGGTGTTTTGGTACCATTCTTTATTCATGGCTGTGTTTTTGGGCAAAATTGTGAGTGAGCCCACTCCCTTGGATGAGAAGCAACTCCACACATGAATGGTCTCAGGATGCTTTACTGTTGGCATGACACAGGACTGATGGTAGCGCTCACCTTTTCTTCTCCGGACAAGCCTTTTTCCAGATGCCCCAAACAATCAGAAAGAGGCTTCATCGGAGAATATGACTTTGCCCCAGTCCTCAGCAGTCCATTCGCCATACTTTTTGCAGAAGATCAATCTGTTCCTGATGTTTCTTTTGGAGAGAAGTGGCTTCTTTGCTGCCCTTCTTGACACCAGGCCATCTTCCAAAAGTCTTGGCCTCACTGTGCGTGCAGATGCGCTCACACCTGCCTGCTGCCATTCTTGAGCAAGCTCTGCACTGGTGGCACTCTGATCCCGCAGCTGAATCCTCTTTAGGAGACGATCCTGGCGCTTGCTGGACTTTCTTGGACGCCCTGAAGCCTTCTTAACAAGAATTGAACCTCTTTCCTTGAAGTTCTTGATGATCTTATAAATTGTTGATTTAGGTGCAATCTTAGTAGCCACAATATCCTTGCCTGTGAAGCCATTTTTATGCAACGCAATGATGGCTGCACGCGTTTCTTTGCAGGTCACCATGGTTAACAATGGAAGAACAATGATTTCAAGCATCACCCTCCTTTTAACATGTCAAGTCTGCCATTCTAACCCAATCAGCCTGACATAATGATCTCCAGCCTTGTGCTCGTCAACATTCTCACCTGAGTTAACAAGACGATTACTGAAATGATCTCAGCAGCTCCTTTAATGACAGCAATGAAATGCAGTGGAAAGTTTTTTTTCGGGATTAAGTTAATTTTCATGGCAAAGAAGGACTATGCAATTCATCTGATCACTCTTCATAACATTCTGGAGTATATGCAAATTGCTATTATAAAAACTTAAGCAGCAACTTTTCCAATTTCCAATATTTATGTAATTCTCAAAACTTTTGGCCACGACTGTACACTACTTTAAATACTACACTGAATTTCATCCTCAAGTCTGGGTGTTCATAAGGTCATATGTGACCCTGGACCACAAAACCAGTCATAAGGTTAAATTTGACAAAACTGAGATTTATACATCATATGAAAGCTCAATAAATAAGCTTTCTATTGATGTATGGTTTGTTAGGATAGGACAATATTTGGCCGAGATACATGTATTTGAAATCAGAAATCTGAGGATGCATAAAAATCAAAAAGACTGAGAAAATCACCTTTAAAGTTGTCCAAATTAGGTTCTTAACAATGCATATTACAAATCAAAAATGACATTTTTATATGTTTACAGTAGGGATTTTACAAAAAATCTTCATGGAACATGAACTTTACTTAATTTCTCAATGATTTTTGGCATAAAAGAAAAATCAAAAATTTTGACCCATGCAATGTATTTTTGGCTATTGCTACAAATATACCCCAGTGACTGGTTTTGTGGTCCAGGGTCACATATGTGGTTTGACACTGCAGGACGATCAGCTGTCCTTGGGTGTCTTACATTACAGATGATGGCTTCCTAAGGACAAAAGTAGTAAAACAATTATTTATTTTAATGCACAATATTTAAAAAAAAATAACAATGTTATTATTGCTTAATACATCAGTATATGTTGGAATTAACATTACCAAAGCTTATGTGATGGTTAACTGTTACACAATACGACGTTCAAGTTTACTTTCATGTTACTCACTGCATTTGTTAACTGACAAAATAGCTAGACGACTAATGTGAACTTAGTAATAGCCCACACACTTAGCAATAAAATAGAAATAAAAACTTGGCTTGTTTTTACTACACACGAATCAAAATGCTAGGTGCATATGTAAACAATGACAAAATGCGCCTTAAATTATGCAGCATCATACTTGAAGAGTTAACGTAAAAAAGAAAAATACAAATAATCAAATAAATTAAAAACAACATTTAGTTGCCTGAATCGAAATGTGCACTGTATATCGTAGAGTTGCTAGTTGTTATCCAGCCTTCTCCTTCGCTGCCGCAACGCGGGGGCCTTTCTCGGAAATCTACCGTTAAACACGTCTCAGAATGTTAGTTCCGGCCCAGAGGGAGCACCCAAACACCGAACGACGAGGATCTAATTTTAATTTAGACATTTAAGCAGGATGATTGTATATATATGATCACAATCCCACTGTGCATTAAACGCCTCCCGTCATTGTTTTGAATGCGCTCGATCACTAACCGGAAACGTCCTAGGACCAAAGACGTCACTTCCTCAAGCCGCCGAATAGCTCTTGAAATGGTCTATAGTTATAGGTGTAGATAAAGCAGCCAGCACATAACCATGGAGTGTGACTGTGCTTGTACTTTAAAACATGTGGAGACACTTGAACACACTGTTTCTAATTTGTCTGGAAGCTAAGAAACCACTGATCATCAGAATCCACTAACACTGCCATATGTGATTGTTAAATTCATTCCAGTCATTTTGATTGAAGCAGCCTAGAAGCTCCTTAATTGCGGAAGTAGTCCAAGTGCTCATATTCTCTTAGTGTGCCAGCTGTGTGATTTAACTGGCGAGCAGTTGTTGTACATGTGAAGACTAAATTGTCATGGAAACTCTTAACCAGTATAAAAGCTTACCTTAAATAGCTATAAAAGAGCTGCCAGCCATTATGCACATCAGTACAAGTGAGTCAGATCTGACAGCTGATTGAATATTTTAACAAAATAACTTATTTTAAAGATAACCGAGCCATTTATGTCTGTTCTGCTTTCCTCAGTGTCACAAATGTATCTGTCTAATAAACACACAATGAGAAAACGGTGGTTAAGAAAGCAGCTGATCATGGCAATGTGGATGTTTGCATGTCTCCAGTCAAGTCTTAAAACAATTATTTATACAACATAGAACATATTTCTTTAATGCAATCAGCTTTACAGGATTAAACAAGAAAAAACAGTGTCAGTGTTTGTCAGCATCACTTTTAACCATAAACAGCTCTTCAGCTTGTTCATGCTTTTATCACAACAGAACAAATTGTCTTGAGAAGTTTTAAAAAAAGTTAGAGGTCCAGAGCACATCTATGGGAGTGATTTACTACTGTACATTTTGGTCCTGAATGCGATTCAGATTTAGTCTTTGATAAAAGCATGACTTTTTATTGAAAATGTTGCCTTTTTTAAACTTACCCACATTCAGATGTTGATATAAAAAACAATGCATGAAGCTTGAATACTTTTTCCACCACTTTTCCTTCTTTTGGAGAGGCCATTAAAGTAGTTCTCAATGTGAATAAAAAATAAATAAAAGGTCATTGCTGTACTGTTTCGGCTGGAATGACGGAGACATAGAGTAGCATAAACAGTCCTTAATAGCATCCAAAACCAGGAAAGGGAGACCACTTTAACCCCCCCCCCCCATTGTCATCCAAGATGTTCATATCTTTCTTTCTTCAATCGTAAAGAAATTATGTTTTTTGAGGAAAACATTTCAAGATTACTCTCCATACAATGGACGTCAAGTTTATATATTACAATTCTGACTATAACTTGCAATTGCGAGTTTATATGACTCAATTTTATTTCTCAGAATTGTGAGATAAAAAGTCGCAAATACTTTTTTTTTTTTTTATTCAGTAACCGAAATAATGCTGTTGGTGGCAGGCTGGTGAACTTGAACTTAAAAAATGCTGTGGCATCTTTCCATGGTTGAAATAAGATTCTGATGTTCATTCATGTTTATTTCATGCTTTACAGCAGGCATTACAGTGATCTGTCACAACACATTAAAGAGCCTCAAATTGTATTTTTTGTTTGAAATTCGTAAAAAAAATATTCCAGATTAAAAGTTGAGACTTAGTTTCATATCAAAAGTAACCTGCTTTGTCTTGTTTATCAGCATGTTGTCAGTGTAGTCTTTACTCGGAAATGTATTTTCACTGTGTGAGAACATGATGTGTGGCCCAACAGTAACTAAGAGGGGTGGGTCTTTGCAAAGGGCTGCAGAACTTAGCGTCTATTAGCAAAAAATTATAAACACTGCTGTACCTATTTCAGATTTTTGTTTACCTGTTTGGACTGCTCTGTGAACGACCCCTTGCTCTGTCAAATTGACGAAATTACACTCTTTGCATGTAAATCACAAACACAGTCCCTAATGAGTTTTGTCGCAGTATGTCAAAGAGCTGGGATAAAGACTGCAGAACAGACTACTCTGTTTAGGGCTCAGGAGTCTAGTTTCAAGTAAGAGTCTGTCTTTGACTAAACATCCTATAGCTTTAACCTTAGTCACTGGTGAATCATAAGGTAGTATTTGTAAAATCTGTAAATTTGACATTTCATGTTGACATCCTGTAGGTTGCAGGGTTTTGAAAAAACAAACAAACACTTTATTTATTTAAATTTTATTCAACAAAAATGTATACAATTGATTAAAACTGACAGTAACGACATTTATAATGTTACAAGATTATTTCAAATAAATGCTGTTTTTTCATCAGTGTTTCTTGAGCACCAAATCAGCATAGAATGATTTCTGAAGAATAAATTGCCATCTCAGCAATAAATTACATTTTAAAATATATTAAAATAGAAAACCGTTAAATCCCTGTTGAGTCATCTTTCAAAAAACACAATTAAATCTTACCGACCCCAATCTTTTGAACAGTAATGTACTGTACTGTATATTTCAAAACACTTAGAATATAATGCATAATAATATGGACTACATTTATGGTACTTTTATGATGCAGTTTTTAAGCTTGAAAGCCACAGTCCCCAACTACAGTATTATAACTGAACGGCAAACGCCCATCAGCACAATATTCAAAATATCTCCTTTTGTGTTCCGTGGAAGAAAGAAAAAACGCATACAGGTTTGAAACAACACGAGGGTGCGTTAATGATGACAGAATATTTATTTCTGGGCAGACTATCACTCTTAAATCAATGAAAGGTTCTTCACACTAATATTTCTCACTGTTGAATCATCTCATGAATACGGTTCTACACTGAATAATTCAATGTGTTTTCAGAATGCTCTTTACAATACCTGGAAAATCTTGACAGATCTGTGACAAGTCACTGATGAAACGTGTCCAATTCTGAGCAAGCAATACTCATCCAGAGCACAGGTCAGCTCAAAACATCAACCCAATCTCATCAAAGTGTTAGAAAAAAAGGCTGCTACGCTTCTGCTGAAAATGAATACAACGTATTGTGTTTTTATATATAAACCACTCATGACAAGAGCATATTACCTCTCTGCTTTCTCCCGTGCTCGAGACATGAAAACAAAGGTTGAAACGTGTAGATATTTCTGCCTGGTTTTCAAAGAGCACTCTTTCATGATGGTAGAGTGTTTTTGTGATCTTCTAAGTGCCTGACTGTGTTGATCTGAACTCATATGTCAGCCTGGAGAAATAAAAAGATTGACATGTCTGGGTCCTTCTGCTCAAGGTCAGGGCAGTGACACCATTTTCCATCACTTTTATTTTGTCGAACCATCTTTCCATGTAATATCCATCCATTTGATGTAATATGATTGGGTTCATTTCAAATAGAGGAGGAAAAAGCAGGAGACATGTTCATGATACTTCAATTTAATTTAATTTAATTTAATTTAACACCAGTTTAATCGCATGGTGCGATTGTGCTTAATGTTATTTTACAGCAGTGTTGGGGAGTAACTTCTTAAGAGATGGGGGTGAAAACTTTTGAACAGAATGGAGATGTGTACAATTTTACATTTTATTTAGTACTGCCTTTCAGAGACTACAGCGGACAAAATAAGTAAAATTTTCTCTGATTTTCAAATTCCAAAAGTTTTCACCCCAAGTACTAATTCTTGTTTATTTTTTCCTTCTGGAGCATTAGTGAGTGTTTGAACCTTCGGTAATAGTTGGATATGAGTCCCTCAGTTGTCCTCAGTGTGAAAAGATGGATGTCAAAATCATATAGTCATTTTTTGGAAAGGCTTCAAATACACAAAAATGTTGAAAAACCAAAGTATTGTTTTGACCTAAAGTATTTTTCTGAAGAACAGCTGGCATTGTAACAGAACAAACGAGGGACTCATGAACAATTATCACTAAAAAAACAGCAGTGGATCATTCAGGTAACAACACAGTATTAAGAATCCAGTGTATGCAAACTTTTGAAAGAGATCATTTTAATGAATTCAACTTATTTTCTCTAGTGGACTATATGTAAATATAATTTATGTGAAATATCATATTCAGTACTAAATCAATAATAACATGCATTTTGTATGATCCCTCTTATTTTGATAAAATAATGAACATTTAGCAGATTCTGAAAATGGGGTGTAAACTTTTGACCTCAATTGTAGTTACATGTAACAGAGTTATGTAATTTGATTACATAATAATTTAAATTTAATCCATTATACAAATATGTGTAATCAAATGTACTTATGAAAATGTGAATGATTACAAAAGGGGCTACATCCGAATATTTTCTCACTCACGCACACAAACACATACAGATTTTCTTGATTTCATCTTCAAATTGCATTGAATGCTCTAAAATATGAGACACAAATGATTCAGTGCAAAGAATAGTACACATGCGTATTTGAAAACTATTATGTTATGCTTTTATTTTTTAAGATTAACTGTTTTTCTTCCCCAAGGCATTGTTAGATGCCAGTGTTTCCTATAGCTTTGCAAACATTTGATTTCAAAAACAGTATCAGTAACCTCAAAACAACTTCAAAGTAAAAAGAGGTGTTAAAGTCTGATTTTGTGGTGCCTGTGCTTGAAAATTTAATTATTATCATCTTCAAGTGATGATAGATTTTGAAAGTCAGTGTTGAGTTCTACTGTAAAGATAACCCGGCCTGCTTTAAAGGTTTCAAAAAGATTAAAGGGGTGGTTTCTTTTTTCTTTTGAATCATCAACATACTCACAAATCCCAGACACATATGTAGGATCTCAGCGCGAATCAGACAATTCAGGCGATTCAATTAGAAGTTTTGAAACACTTCTACAGACCCCAAATTCTACAAGAGACCCAGCATGACAAGACTCTTGTCGTAAAATTTGTCATGTGACACCCTGGTGCCAGCCAGCTTGAAGCAAACCTAACCAACTAGGAACTTGCAACATTAACACAAAAGGACACTTGTTGATCATTCCAAGGAAGGAGATTGTCAAATTTGGGGCAAGTAACCAAGATTAAAGGTCAAAGACATGCACATCTTGAACACCACATGAGTAAAATCCTTAGAGATTTTGGTTGGTACACTCCCCCATCCACAGACTGAAATTCCTTCTACACCCTTTTGACCTTTCGTTCTTCACAGAACACATCCTCACATTCCCAATACGGCCCAGAAAACTGCCTATTGATGTATGCACCTAAAATTATGCTAAAAGAACTTATGAGCAACTCATCATTTCTATGCATAACTTCCTATCCTCTTTGTAACCCATACATTTGCCTATGATGTTTTAATCACTTATTGTGTATGTCCTTTTTAATAATTATTGAATAGCTTAATGGTTTATATTCTAGCTGAACTGGTGCATTTGATATAAAGTTTAATAACCTCTTTGAGAGACTCAATACGAGGGTTAATTAAGTGATTGATGGTTGTTCATATTGCTATAAACTTGGGACTTCATATTTTCATTCCTTTAAACTCATTCTTTCCTCACTTTCTCTTTCTGCAACCTGTGTGAATGCGTGCGTTTATGTGTTCGATTAGTTTGTATGTCTTAGATTTATCCAATAAATCTTATTTTTAATAGAAAAGAGAAGTATCTTGTGTTTTGTGCTTACAAGTTAATGCCTTAAACTGTCGATTTTTGCTACTGTGCTAACACATAGTGTTTTCACTATATTCTGGATAGTAATATCCATTGCAGAGTCATGTTACACGGCTGGTTCCATGAATCGCGAGTCGACTCTGAACAGCCGTAAAACAGCGACTCTGTTCAAATTCCCTATTGAATAATATTCGATTCCCTTTGAGCTAAATTAAATGTACATTATCACTACAGAACGAATTTTATTTCAACCGTGGAAAGACATTTAAGTTGAAGTCCACAAAAGTTAACCCACTCTTCTGTCTTGTTTGTTGGACAAAATGGTGTATTCTACCTTATGATTGGTCAAATCACCCGTCAATCAATCTGTTTGCAAAGGGTCAATTATGGGTGGTTTTGTTTTTTTTATTACGTCTTAGTTACTTTAATAGGTTAGGCTAAACGAAAATGTTGCCTTAACAATTAGCAGTTTTGTTGTTGTTGTTGTTGTTGTTGTTTTAGTTTTATATCAGTTAAAGTAATTACAATTAAAATTAATTGCAATTAATCCAACTTAACATTAAAGTTTTTAAATATACAGTACTTTTATATTGCAATAATTTTACATTCAATCTTCAAGTTAATGTAGAAACAACATAAAGACAGTATATTTTTTATATTTAGTAAATATGAAATATAAATTCTCCCATTTGATGTGATCGTAAAAACATTCTGCAACTAAATAAACACAGAATAATGAGATAAAAAGATCTCAAGATAAAAAGAGACAGAAGCAAAAGTTGAGGGTGGGGTGGCCAACTCTAGCCTCACCCCACATTAACTGTATTTAATAGGGTGATATCAGGTAAAATGAGCCATTTAAGGTTTGAGTGACTTATCTCTCCAAAAGTTAACAGCCAATGACTGCAAAGAATTTCAAACTGTTGCCATAACAGTACTTGACATTTAGCAAATAATTTAATTTGTCTGAGGTTGGTAAGGGGGAAAGGAAAAATAAAAAGGTGAGTGGCCTGACATATCCGATCTTACTTCTCAATAATAAGGTTGATAAATCAATAAAAAAAAAAAAAAAAAAAATCAAATGCACATTTAGAAATAAAGATTCAACAAACCATTTTCCACTTTTAGTACACAAAAATCCCCATAAAAACTATCATTGTAATCTCTGAAAATAAGTCTGATCATTATACAGTGAATGCCATTGTAAAGACCTTGTTTTCACACACTTAAAATTCTATATGGCGTCTACGCTGACTAAAGTCTATTTACCTCAGTTCACTCAAAGCACAAATCACTTGCCGCCAACTCCCAGTGTTGCTGAACTGTAGAACCCTTTAAGCACCGTTCAGCCAATTAAAATGAAACATCATAATAAGCCATATAGTATAATGTGAAATAGTAGAACAAAAGGGTTTTTGATTCAGGAAACCAAAGCACTTATGACTCTCACACTGGATTGTGAATGCTAATCATATGGTTAACCAGAAAAAGATTAGTTTTCACTTGTCAAGGGCTGTGAGTCATCAACCAAAGAAAGTAAACTTATGTGGGGGGAAATGTCTGTCAGAACTGCAATGTTGGTTGGGCTTCACCAGATGTATTTGAATTGCGTTGAACTGTCACTGTGTGGGCGGCTCGCTTGTGCTGTCCTTGCTGTCACTTACAAAGAAAGCAGTAAATTATCAGTGGAGAACAAACGCACAAGACTATTAAAGGTAAGAGACTATTAGACCCGACTAATGGGTGTGGGAAGGCACAAAGGCATATTGATATCTTAAAAACATGTAGTTCAAATGGCTCAGGTAATATACTTTGATTAATGTTAAACGTTTTGAAATCCATAGGGGTAAGTGTAAGTGAACTTGTGTTTGTCTCGGTTGGAATTGTTTTGATCAATGTTGTCTTCGGTGTCCTTTTGTCTTAGAGTACAATAGACTGTCTGTCACTTTTAATGTGGAAGTCAACTTGTTCTGTCACGATTTGTCACCTAGATATAGCCTCCAAAACAGCTTTGCTGGGTTGTGGCAATGTTGTTTTCAATTTTACAAAACAATTATGAGAAATAACGTGGTAACCATCTGTACAGTGTGGACACTGGACACTTTTCAAGGACATTGGACACTTTTATTAGCATCCTGGGCATTTCCTTTTTATTGTACAAGAATAAAACTATTTACTTTTATTACCCAACGGTACTACAAAAGGGAATGGCCATATTCATTAAACTGTAAGTGTGGCTTTGTTAACTCTTTACATTCCTACTGAAAGGAGGAAACAAATATGATGCCTGCCATGATATCTTGTGTCTAACTACTCATATACATGGAAACACATGACTGAAATTAGATTATATTCCAGTTTTATTCCAGTTTTTCATGCACCTGTCAAGTTTTGAGATTTTGGGCTTTTGGTGTTTTAACTAGTGGAAAGAAAACACCCCAAAGACACTCTTAAGTGTTTCTTTTAGAGCACATCTATTTGCGTCAATAGATTTCAATTACAATACATATTTTTAAAGGTCTAAAGTTTTTTCTCCTACACTGAGCCATAAATCTCCACTTCAGTAATACTCACACACACCAAACTTTACAATTTTATTCCTGTCTATATTCTAAAGGTATTTACAGAGGGATTTGTTTATATATGATTTGCTTGATTTTATACATTTTATTCCTCCAAAAATGTAAAAAATACATTGTTTTCTGTCTGTTTTCCAAGTACTGCTCACTGCAGAGCCAAATGGCCTCCAGCTCCACCTCTCTTGATGTCCAGCTCCATCTCTGAGTGAACAAATGGGTGGAGTTAAGGTTAGGGATAGGGTAAGGGGTAGGGTTAGGGTGTGGTTAGGTGTCTATCTCCACCCATTACCTCCAGCGAGGGGGAGCTGGAGCTCCAGCTCCTCCCATATGGCTATGCAGCGAGCACCCTCTCCTGTTTTTTCTGAATTATGAAATGTGACAAAATGAGATGCCCAAAATAACCCTTTGTAATAACATCTAACTCTAATATGTCAAAAAATAAAATAAAATTTTGAACCTGACTTCATCCAGTGTTTAGATTTTTGTACTAGAAATGTATACAAATTGGCGCATATTTCATTAATTTCATTGCATATTTAAACCTAACATTTTAGAAAACTTGTAATGCAAAAAAATGTTTGCAATTATCAATGTAATCAATTAACTGGGTAAGTAAGGTAATAAATGGTCTGAGGAGCTAACTGTGCAATCGTTAGATTTAATTAAGCACCATTTTTTCCAGTTGGTCAGAACAAAACTGGCAGACATGTTACTAGTTCAGTCCATTTTTTATTCAGTGGTGGAAAAGAGCTTCCGTAATTATGTGAAGAGGTTCAGCTGACAAAAAAAAAAAAAAAGGCATAATTATAATGTAACATCATGTAACTGCGGTCATACAGTCAAACTAAAATTTATTCAGATACCCTTTCTCACATTATCACAGTTTATTTGCTATAGTTTAGAAAATGGTAATAAAATATTACAAGTACTCAAGAGTTAAACTCGTCTTGATAATGTTAAATAACTTTGATAGAAAGGTATGTGACAAAACATATTCAGGTCAAAGCATCAAATAAAATTTTTGGTCCCAAATTTTACTGGTAGTCCACTGTATGAAGACTTTTTGGATATAACATGTCACAGTTTACTTTATTTTGCCAGCTTCACTTACATAAATGAACTATAGTGTCCTGCACCCTCTAGAAAAAAATATCAAAACTTATATCTGGTGTCTAAATAATTTTTGGTTTGACTGTATATATAAAAAATAAACAACAGTTGGTTTAAAAAAAATGGTATCTCATATTTCAGAGCATGCCATTACATGTTTTGGATACTGAAGTGTGAATATGGTAATGAATACTCTATGGAAGAGAAATGTGAGAATCTTGCTTGATAAGTGGCATCACACTGTGGGTGATACACAGATGTACTTTTTTTCTTGTGAGTTACTTCTTCCAGCCCTCACTAAAAAACAGTCTGGTCAATCAATATATCACAACAAACACAATAACAAATTATAAAATAGAAAAGCAGTGACGTTGATTGCTGCTCTGTCTGCATTACAGCCTTGATTAAAAGTTAAGCCTGAGAAAGTTAACAGTTCGTTTGAATATATGTGAAATATACATGCTTATGATTCAAAAACAGAACTTTCCAGTGCATAGCTGGTGAAAGGCATACTACAGATGAAGAGAAGATTCAGTGTGATGAGAGATCAGAGTTGAGAGCTCAAGGCTTGATGTATAGATTCAGCAATGTAGTCCAGGTTACGGCTGTTAATGGCACTCACATTCAGACACCCATTGGGTAACAAGTAGATATGTTTCTTCTGAACCAGAAACTCAACCTGTTGAGCTGATGGTTGAGAGAAAAAGAAATTGATTATTTATAGTGTTTCAATAGTGCATTTAAAAGCATACTGTAGTAAAGAGCTCCTCTTTATTCTTAGACCTGCTAGCACTCACTATTAAGTCCAAAACAGCAATAAAGCCCTCCTGGTTTTATTATGTGATCCCAATTCCACGGACCACCCAAAAGCCTTAGTCTCTCACGCAGACGCTCTCGTATTAGCATGCAGCGCTCGGCGATGGCCTTCACACTCTCCTGCCTGAGAAAAAAACTTCAGACTCATTTGCTGAATAATAAAAAGAGCAAGTTTTAATCTCAGGACAGTTTTTGCATAAATAATAGAAAGCCTTGGGCACTTGTTCATCAGAAAATCATAATCACAAGTGTAATGTTCAGATCGAAATGTTCTTAATTTGCAATAGCAATTTCAGGGGTAATTGATTTGACATTGCATTTGAAACTTAAGCTTAAATGAAATGCTCATAGTCAAGAACAAACTCATCTGTTCTGTGACTATCAGATGTTCTAATACTAAAGTGAAGGTTTGTAAGGGTTTTTGTTCATTCATGGCCACACACACATTAATAATTGGTTGTATACTTAAGCCGCGCTTACAATGTATGAATGTCTTTGCATTATGCAACAAAATGTCAACCAAATGGCAGCAAAAATAAAAGAAACCATCCTTCAGCAAATCATTTCACATAAATGTGAGTTTAAAATGATAAAACTAAAACTAACAGAAAATTGTGTAATACTTTTTATTTGTCAATCGTTAGTGGTCATACATGTATGTGACTGATACCTGAGCTCATTCTGTTGTGTTCTGTGATCTTGAGGAAAACCAACTGCATACATCTATTAAAAATCACCTTCACAGCAGTGGACATACAGTGCTTTGCAAAAGTACAATTTTTTTTCAACTTTTGTTATGTTGCTTGCTGCCTTATGTTAAACTCTTTTAAATTACATCAATCTACACTTCATGCATCATAATGACAAAGCAAAAACAGAATTGTCACAACTTCAAAGATTTATTGAAAAAAAGAAAGAAAACTAAATACATTGCATTAGTATTCATACCCTTAACTCAGTACTAAAGCTAAATCACCTTTACAGCTTCAAGTCTTTTTGGGTATGATGCAGCAAGATTTGCACATCATTTGGCAATTATCTGCCACTCTTTGCCTCACCTCTTCACCTCTCAAGCTCTGTCAGCTTGGATGGGGTCTGGCAGACGTATTCACAGAGTTGAATAATTTTTCAGATCAGCAAAAAACAAACAAAACAAAAAGTTTTTTTTTTTTTTTTATTAAATACTGAAAGCTTTAAGCCTATATCAAATTAATTATAGCAATGGTTTTAATAAATATGTTCATGTGTTGACAGTCAAAAAACTGAAAGCTTACTTTAAGTACTTCTATACCACAGCAGAAACTGCTAGCTGAACTAATAAAGTCAGTAATAAAACAAGAACAATTACACAAATGACAAGTGTAGATGAATACAACATAAAATTACTAATAAAAATGGTAACACTAGATTTCAGGTGCAGAAATTTATTTATTAACTGTAAAATAACTAGTGCTTCTTACTGCAGGTTTTTATAGGCTACTGTCTCTTTAAGGCCAAATGCATGTTTCTAATACTGGCATGAACCTGGTTTCTTTCTCAGCTGTTTCGGTTCACTTAAAGGCTGTATCAGCGATTTCTAGCCTAAAACATAAGTGTCAATTTCAGCTTACCTTTCATCACGATCCGCTCGCTGACTGCCCCATAAATTGTCTGTGAAAAAACCGCGTCTCTCTGGTCAGCCTAGGGTCCGAGATATGCCAAAAAAACAATCGGTACTACCAACCTTTCCACACAAAAACAAACAGTGTTCCAACCAATCAGCGTCAGGGATTTGGTGTTGTGGACGTTCGCTCCGCCTCCCTCACATCCCTGCACCAGTAGGAAAGTCCACAACACCAAACCCCTGACGCTGATTGGTTGGAACACTGTTTGGTTATCTGTGGTGTGTTGATAGCGCCGATTGTTTTTTTTGGCATATCTCGGACCCTAGGCTGACCAGAGAGACGCGGTTTTTTCACAGACAATTTATGGGGCAGGCAGCGAGCGGATCGTGATGAAAGGTAAGCTGAAATCGACACTTTATGTTTTAGGCTAGAAATCGCTGATACAACCTTTAAGACATAACCGACTGTGTTTACCAGAATACCACAACAGGTATTTAAACATAACTTTTTATGTACGTTTCCGTTCAATGAGAAGTCAAAGAGAAATCAATCTGTGTAAATAGCGCAGTCTGAATCGTGCCTCTCTCGCCCACTCTCTCTCTCTCTCTCTCTCTCTCTCTCTCGGTCGTGTGCTCGCTTCTGTGTTTAAAATGGTTTAAAATTGTTTAAATGGGAATACTTGTCAAGACAAACCATGCAAATTATACATTTTCATTCTATGATGGTTAAACTTAACAGTTAACCCTCGAATCACATGCGTGGGGTCTGGTCCTTAAGGATCACGGATCACGGATGATCTATGATCCGTTGCACCCCTAGCATTGAGCTCTTCTTCTACTTTGATGAGTTCCTCAGTCTCTGCCACTGAAAAACAGCCCCACAGCATGATGACGCTACCAGCACACTTTACTTTTCCTGCAAAGTGTATCCTTCAAACAGTCTCCATTAGGTGTTTTTTTTTTTTTTTTTTTTTTTTTTCAAATTCCAAGTGTGTTTTCATGTGTTTTCACTGAGTAGAGTTGATTGAGTTTGGCCACTCTGCCATAAAGCTCAGTTTGGTGGATTGTTGCAGTGATGTTTGTCCTTCTGAAAGTTTCTCCCATCTGCATATATGATCATGGACCTCAACAAGAGTGACCATCAGCTTCTTTTTAAGACGTGTGTGCCTTTCCAAATCATACCCATTCAATTTAATTTGCCACAGGTTAACTTCACTTGAAGTGTAGTAACATCTCCAAGCTATATGAATGATCCTGAGCTAAATTTCAGCTGTCCCAGATAAGTATGTATTCTTATGCAATGGAATCATTTAGGTATTTAATTTTTAATACATTTGTACTGTTAAAAGTCATTTTGCTTTGCCATTATGGTCTATGGAGTGTAGATTGGTGTGGAAAAAAGTAATTTAAAGCAGTTTAACATAAGGCAGCAACATAAAAAATGTATAGGCACATATGGACTTCAATAGGGATCAGTGAATGAAAGGTCCAAAAATGCAGTTGCAACACAGATTCAAAGGGCTCTACATGATCACAACTGAGGAATAAGGGTCTTATCTACCATAACAATTGGTAATTTTCTAAAAAAAACAAAACAAAACACATTTATATACTTAACCACAAATGCTCATCTTGCACTAGCCAGACTTCATGCATTACATAATCACATTAAAAAGGTCACATGTGAGGTAGGCAGAAGTACCAACCCAATGTTTTTAAAGCAAACCATGGAAATCAAACGCCTTTTGCAAAAAAAAAAAACAAAAAAAAAAACTACATTTTTGAACAGTATACACAGACAAAGAACTAACCAATGGTGGACTTTCCACCATGATTATGTATGTGTAAAGTTGCAAACACCTATCGCAGAGCTAGTGCGAGGCATTTCGCTAGCTAAGACCCTTATTCCTTTGCTGGGATTGTGCAGAGCCTTTTGAAACTGCATATTTGGACAATCAACCTGTTGAGTGCCATTAAAATCCACTATATGGAAAAATCCTGCATGTTTTCCTCCAAAACCTTCATTTCTTTTTGACTGAAGAACAATGAATCTGGCACCTACAAATGTACAGACATTAAAGCATACATGAAGGAAATAAGTCTTACCAGTCAACTAGATGGGCAGGATTATTTAGTACAGTGGTAACCACCCTCGCTCCTTCCAATGGTGGGCAGGACCAAAGCGTCTGTATCCGTTTCTCAGCTTGAGATTGTACAGCCAGCAAACTCTGCTTTAACACGCAGAGCAGATGGCCCACTCTCTCACCTGTCAGTATCCAATAATTCCAGTTTAACATGAGTAAATCACATTTAGACTTGTGTCTGGAGTAATATCTGAACTATAGGCCAATTACAAATAGTAAACACACCATAAAGGCCAAAGTTGTGAGAAAAAGATTGAGCACAGAGAAGTTCAAGCCCCAAAGACACACAGTGGCGAACAGCCCAGGCATCTTGCTCAAGAGATCCACTGCACAAGCCTTGGGCAGACATCAAGAAGAATGGAAATAACTGGCGTGTCTAATCAAGAGAAAGAGACAGGAAGACTGACTTATGCTTAACAGGTGCTTCATTCAAGGAACCATTATATATCAAACGCTACTCATCCTCTCTGTGGCTATTAGTGATAAAAGCTTGAACTACGCTATATATAAACTAATCATGATGAGATCAAAGCTATTAATGGTCAGTCTAGTATTAGGGTTCAACAGGGCTAAAAGCGCACCAGGGGAATAGGCAAATTTGATTTCATTCTCCTCTAAACCATTAGATGGCACAAAAACTTGCAGCACTTTCCTAAACATCTGCATTTCATGTGGAAATGTGGCTGATCCTTAACGTATTTTTAGGCTGCTATGCAAAGTTGATTCTGTGCTGATTTGATAAAAAATGGAACAAAACACAACACTTTTATGATTTATCTTCCAACTAAATGTGTTGCTCAAAAAGTGATTAATAAAACATAGATTTTTTTTCCTTGAAGTCATGCACTATGCATGCTTTAGCCCTATTGTACTCTGTATATCTGATAGCATTTATTAACCATAACTATTTGTTTCCTTTTTTTTTAACCAGAGCACATAGAGACTATAAATTACAGATAGGAAAGCATAAAAGAAAGTGTTTAAAAACCTCAGAAAGTCTCTCATCCCCATGGTGAGATGTTTAGTGAAGCTGAAGTGTATTTGATCTTGCCTTGAAGGGTCTAACTGGCCTTACACACCTGATAATGAACACTGTAAATTACTGAACTCTCTCACTCTACCCAGTAGGGAAAGATGTCAGTTTTTAAGCATGATTTTGTTTCATTGTGAGTCCGTACCAACATGACCTCAGCCACACGTTTCCAGTCCTCTTGAGAAAGTTCAGCACCGGTAGGACAGTGGCCAGAAGCAAACAAGACGACCACAGATCGTTCCGGAGCACTCTCCAAGTCATGCAGCATGTTTTCCACACACACTCCATTGGATTTTGCATCCCAGTATCGATAATGTTGCACATCCTCAATCCCTGCTGCCTTAAAGGTGCCTAGCAGTGATTCTTTAAGAAAAATGAACATGTGTTACGACTGCAAATTCAAAACTCAAATATTTGTAGGGTTTATAGTTTTGGTCTAAAAATACTAGCTAGGGTTGCACCAGCCATCCGGAACTTCTCCCTTATATTGGAATGTAAAGTCAAACATAATAGCTATTTTTTATGTAAATAACATTCAGAAACTGTATCTGAAATGTATAGAAGCCTGTTTCCGCAACTGAATAAAATCTTTTAAAAGGTAATTGGAAATTTTGATCTCACTATTCTGACTGTTTTTCTTGCAATTGCGAGTTTACGTCTCACAAGTGTACAATACAATACAATCTACGTGATGCAAACTCATAACTTTTTTTTCTAAAATTAAGATATAAACTAGCAATTGTGAGGTATAAACGCGCATTTCTGAGAAATGAAGTCAGAATTGTCTGATATAAATGCATCTGAATATAAAGTAAAATTCGCCAACAATATTCTGGTGGCTAATTCATAAGAATTCGTATGACTAAATCTTGTAAAAATTTTGTATGATTTCTGTATTTGTATGAATTTGCCACCTTGTCAAAAATGTATGAATTGCTGTGAGATTGGGTTGGAATTGCAATGTATAGTAATTTTGAAAAATCATTTATATCCCACAATTGTAAATTTTTCTCTCAGAATTAAGAGTTTATATCTAGCAGTTCTGATTTCATAACACAATTGCGAGCTTATATCACAATTCTCCAAAAAAAGTCAGAATTGCATTGTATAAACTCGGAATTGCGAGTTATAAAGTTATAAAATTGCCAACACTCACCAATTTGTACATATTTTACAAGGTGGCTAATTCCTACGAATTCATATGACCACACACTTGTGACGATTTTCAGTGACAGTTAAGTTTAGGGGTGGGGTTGAGTGTGGTTCTTCGTATGTATTCCTACAATTTCGTCACATCGTAAAATATGTACGTTTTTTTTACAAGTCATATGAATTTGTATGAGTGAAGTCATATGAATTTGCCACCTTGTCAAAAATGTATGAATTGCCTTGAGATTGGGTTGGAATTGTGAGATATAAACTCGCAAATTTGACTTTTTTTTCTTAGAATTGTGTGATATAAACTCGTAATTGTGAGTTTTAGAGTCAGAATTTGGAGACAAACTCACAATATCGTTTATACTTCGCAACTATGACTTTTTTCTCAGACTTGAGAGTTTAAATCTAGCACTTCTGACATTATAACATGCAATTGTGAGTTATTTCACAATTCTGAGAAAAAAGTCAGAATTGCATGGTATAAACTCGCAATTGCGAGTTATAAAGTCAGAATGTCCAATGCTATCTCACAGCCAATTTGTATGTATTTTACAAGGTGGCTAATTCATATGAATTTGTATGACCACACTCTGTGGTGGTAAAGGGGTGGGGTCCTTCGTACATATTCCTATGAATTTGTCACCTCATACAAAACATACTTTTTTAACAAGTCATATAAATTTGTATGCGTGAGGTTGTACGGATTTGCCACCTTGTCAAAAATGTATGTGTTGCTGTAAGACTGGGTTGGAATTGCGAGATATAAACTTGTAATTGTAAGTTATAGAGTAAGAATTGTAAAACACAAACTCATATCATGTACAATACAATACAATCTATGTGATACAAACTCACAATTTTTTCGGAATTAAGATGTAGTATACATTCATTCCACACAGACTGATATATTTCAAGAGTTTATTTCTTTTAATTTTGATGATTATAACTGACAACTAATGACAACCAATTTAGTATCTGAGAAAGTTTGAATATTACTTAAGACCAATACAAAGAAATTATTGAATGGAATTAGTGAAATAAATCAACTTTTTGAAGATATTCTAATTATATGACCAGCACCTGTATGTGTAAAGGCCTAAAGCCAGTTAGGCAATTGCTTATAGATGCAGTTCAGTCAATTTGCTATTTTATTGCAACATTACTCCAGGATGGAGGCTTAGATGACTATGTTTCATCTAAGTTTAATGGTACAATGCAAAAACATTTAGCAGTATGTAAGCTGTAACTTAGTGCCCCTTTATGTCAAAACTAAACTGAGTTGTAACTGACGTACGGCTGGTGCAAGCAGCCCTTGAACATTACAATTTAATTTGTACATAACAGAACAATCTCTGCATGGCATGTGCACAGTTTGTACAGACCGTCACAGGGAGAGGAGAACAGGATGGGTCCACTCCAGGAAGAGGTTGAACAGCAGCAGGATCTCAGTAACTCAGCACCCAGACGCACTGCTCCAGTACAACCAACTGTTTGGACGCCAAACACCTACCACATTTCCAAACACATTTCATCTGAGCTGGTGATTTCGAAACAAAATCTAAACACAACATTAGTATTTACCAGCTCCTTTTTGTCTTGTTCGCTCCCTCAGCAAGACTCAAATACCCTTTTATTAACCAAACCAGAAATGTTTTTTTTTTTACTTTTCATGATTCATTTAAAAACAACAACAATAAACGACTACTAATGTGCACATGGATTTGCAAAAGTAGAGAGTTGCAAAAGTAGCAGTCCATTTATGCAGAACACATTTTTGCATTTAAAAATGTGAGGTCTACAGATTTCAGGGGTTCAAGTGCATAGTGTTAGAATGGCCATGAAGAAGCAGTCTCCATGTAAAACTGATCAGGCCCAAACCATAAGTCGTAGAGACTTAACTTGCAGGGATGGTAGTACTCTCACTGTCTACAACATCACAAAGGCTCACCCCAATCAGCCTGAAGGAGGCACTGCAGCAATCAAAAGTTTGAAATTGCTCATAATTCTTAAACCGTCTGCCACATGCTCAAGTGTCTTATGCATTTTTTGAAAAACCTACTTTTGCAAACTTGTCCTAGGTTTTTCGA
Source organism: Garra rufa (assembly GCF_049309525.1). Taxonomy (NCBI): domain Eukaryota; kingdom Metazoa; phylum Chordata; class Actinopteri; order Cypriniformes; family Cyprinidae; genus Garra; species Garra rufa. The sequence goes on from NC_133361.1 coordinate 28,923,903, forward strand.
CCTGATTGGAACCAAACCAGTGCAGGAAGATTCATTAGAGAGTGAATATCAATAATTATCACAGCGTGTATGTATGGCATATGGAAGAGCTGAATCTGAGGTCACACAAAAAAAGTTGTGGAGCTTGGCCACTTGGTGCAGCATACATTTGCATCCGTCAATCCTATAGACATGAAAATTGGTATACACGGACTTGGTCCAAAATGCCACAAGTGGCTATAAGGACAAATGCGTATGTAAAAAAACATGGTCACCATAGGTTGTTGAACTTTGAGCACCTATGAGACCTAAAGGTCTGTGAGAAATTTAAAAGGAACTGGCCACTAGGGGGTGATATTTTTTGACAATTTTTGACGATTTTTTTAAAACGATTGTATATCTCATGGTTTTCACACATATGCATGATATTCATATTATATGATAAAACTTTGCCTCTAGAACCACAAAAAAACAAAACAACCAAACATACAAACTAGTCGGAAAATCTGGAAAAAAAAACTACTGTAGTTCAATTCTCTGGACTCTCAAGGTCAATAATTATCAAAAAAATTTTACATTTACCCTTTGGGAAGCTATAAAGGAAACAAAAATAGAAAAGTGGCCTGTCAAAGTATACCCAAAAGCCTATTAAACCTAAACGAAATCTCAAAACTTCATGAAACCTGCAAAACATGCAACAGGTGATTCTAAGCAAGTGTGCAAAGTTTTAGGGAGATTAGACCACAACTGCACTTTAACAGTCATAAACGTTAAAGGGGTCATCGGATGCCAAACTAACTTTTCCATGTTGTTTGAACATTAATGTGTGTTGGCAGTTTGTGTACACAACCACCCTACAATTGCCGCTTTTCCACTATCGGGCCGAACCATTCTCAATGCTTAACTGTTCTGTTCCATGCCGATCCGGGCCAGTCAGCACGGATACGGTTTGATTTTCCACTGTGGTGCAGATAACGGAACTCTTTGGAATGTAAATACAAATGCGTCAGTCGTTACCTTGGTAACGCAAGAGTAGGCAGCCCCGCTTCTACTGTACTGTCCTTTTGGACGCAATATGTATGTTTGAGTTTTTTTAATTTTTTCCCGGCACTGTTTTGAACTTTTCTTAATGCTTTTCTCTGCAAGACACTGCGCTATAATTTTAAAAACTTTTTCATTTCTCTTTGCACCCTCCAGCTGTTGTTGAATTTTTCTTTCTGCCCAAATATCAATATTAGAGCAAATGTTTCAGCCACAGACCAAAGTGTCTCAGCCATTGTATTTATATTTACTGTATCTGTTTACTGCGCTTCCGCTTAGCCATAGAGAAACTGGTAGCCAGGCAACAGAGTGGCGACGTCATGCACACGCATTTTACCAGCCCGGCTCAGCACGGTTGCCTAACCGTGCCGAGAATTCTGTGCCGAGAACGGTTTGTAATCGCGCCGTGCCGTATCAGGCTCAGGTGGAAACACAACTGGAACCATACCCGACCGTTCTAAGAACGGTTCGGCCCGATAGTGGAAAAGCGGCTTATGATAAAAATCCACCCAGTGGTATTTTTCATCTTTAAAAGTAATATACCCTTTTTAAAATTAGATCATTCTCAGCTTCTTGTCGTTGTGACGAAACACAGTTGATTGACATTAGCGTTTTACCTGAGACCCGCCCTCACCGAGCTAAAACAGTCGGACTCCGTCTGCCATTGTGTGACTCAGGTGCAGAGGAAGACTCTAATTGAGCGACTGAGGTGTTCTGTTGTTAGATGTAATAATGAACATAGCAGGAGTCTCTCGGTAGCATTTACTCCCAACATCTGAGCCACTTAAGAGGCAGAGGACAACATTACTTTCAGTTTTAAACCGATCTATATAGGCATATATGTTCATTCAATCATTCATGATGCAGCTTTACGCACAACAAACTTGAATATAAGCATTTTTTATGCATCTTTGCAAATGACCTTTCTTAATAATGTGCTTGTTGGCAAGTTTCGCCAATAAACACGGCTAAATGCAGTTTAACGTGGCTAAATGCAGCTAAAGTAAACATGTTTTCTAATCCCTCAGCAGAGAGGAGCGGGGCGAGCAGAGCTCATGTGCATTTAAAGGGCCCATGCCTAAAATGAGCTGAAATTTTGGAGAGCTGATTTTGACAAGGTAAAAGGGTGTTTTTTTTACACTACTATTGAAAATTTTTAACCAAAGTATATTAGAGACTTTTCATTAAGACCCTAAAGAATCGTATGAACTTGTGGAAAATGGGCATCCGATGACCCCTTTAATCAATGAGAGAATAATCGATAAATGCGTAAATGTATTTGAATAATCAAATATACAATGTTTTGAAAGTGGCTTTCAAAATGAACTCTGCTCAAACATCTGAGTTGGTGGGCACATGTCCCCTCTTCTGAACTGGCCATGATGCCCAATCCTGACAGAGCGTGAAAACAGACTGGCCATAATAAGACACCTGAGCTTGTTTGTCTCTTACAGGTTTTGACAGTTCTGAGGGACAATCATGGAGAAACTTTCTCTGACAAAGACCAAATGTCAAATTTATTTATAAAAGAAACCAGAAGTTGCAATTTATGTTTTATAGGTTTAACAACCTTAAGTACCCCCTGGGGTACACATGACCCATAGTTGGAAATCATCAGTCTGCATTCCTCATTTAAATCATGTGGATTTGCTTGCTCCATCTAGTTGAAAAGACCAAGGTTGAAGGAAATGTAAAGACAGGCATTTAATTGTCTTAACCGGAATATTAATGTAAGTGTTAATCAGTTTAATAACAGTAAAGTAATCAATGGAGACTATTTACCATTCATGGATGACTAACCCATTTGCGTCACGTCATCTCCGTAGTTCAATAATCAAAAGCTATATGTGGTTTACAGCTTGCACTGACATTTCCAGATAGCGTTGAAGGCGACCGGCTTTATACCATCTACAAACAAACTACACAGTGGGTATGTACCAAGCCTCCTGCGCACTATCAGTGTATTCAGCTTGCGAGTCCGGGGATTAACGTGAGCTTTCAACAATTGTGGGAATATGTTTTATAGGAAGATGGTCTACAGTGTGATGTCAGATACTGAAAATAATTAAAAGGACGTTACCCTGCTTTCCACAATGGCAGGGCTATCTTTGCCCAATGCAAGTTCAGTTGCCCTTCTGGTAAATTCTGGGATCCCAAGGATGGGTGGGTACTCTGGGGTTAGAGTCGGGTCTGTGGCAATTTGCTGCTTGATTTTTCGTACAAGAGGAAGCCATGTGGTGTGTCCATGCTCTCCAACATACTCTGTAGAAAGATAGAAATGTACATTTGATTATAAAACAGCCAGTGTTATGGGTGCATTAGTCAAATGTTTGGAATGATTAAGATTTTTATGTTTTTGAAATAAGTATTTTATGCTCGTAAAAGCTTGTCAGTCCTCAGTGTCACGATCCTTCAGAAATCAATCTGATATGCTAATTTGCTGATCAAAAAATCATTTTTAATTATTATTATCAATGTTGAAAACAGTTATGCTGCATAATATAATATTACTTATAGGTAAGTTTGATATGATTTTTTATTAAATAAATGAATATTTATTAATATTTTTAACTTTGATCAACTTTTTTCAGGATTACTGCATGGTGAACAAAATTCATGTAATTAATTTGAAATGGAAATCTTTTGTAACATTATAAATGTCACAAACGAGTGCGGATGGAGAAGTGGTGGAATCCAGGGAAATGCAGGGAAACTGGAGTATAAACAAAAAGACACTTTATTAACTAAACAAACAGAAATCCAGGGGCAAATGGTAAACAGAAGTAACAATCATCGACGGACAAAGGGGAGTGAGCAGACACAGACTTAAATACACTGAAACAGGGGTGTGGTAACAAATGAGCAAACGAGGGGGAAATACAAATATGGGCAAGACTGAACCAACTAGACAAAACCAAAAGGGGGAAACAAGGACTAAACCATTAGGACTAGAAACATAGGGGGAAAAACAGAACAGAACAGGACAAAATGCTGACAATAAATGTCTTTACTATCACTTTTCATTAATAGTAAAAAAGTATGATAATTTCCAAAAAAAAAAAAAAAAAAAGCATCAAAATTGTTCTTTAGCACTGGTAATACGAATTTATTTATTTCTTTTTGCCAGGATTCACATCATTTATTTGAAATGGAAATCTTTTGTAGCATTATAAATGTCCTTACTATCACTTTTCATTAATAGTAAAAAAGTATGACCATTTCCAAAAAAAAAAAAAAAATTAATTAAGCATCAAAATTGTTTTCAGCACT
>NC_133361.1:28928692-28976192 GCF_049309525.1 Garra rufa
GGTCACATGACAAAACTAACCAATGGGGAACGGACACATGGAACAGGGAACCAATGGGAGCAGGACACATACAGACAAGAGTAAAGCATGGTGGGTTGAGGTGACACAGCATAAACAGAGTCCGGGATGGAGTGCCCTCTACTGGAGATGACGGGCACTCCAGCTGGTGATTGTGACATACCCTTTTTTTAAATTGCACATGCAAATGCTCAGATCATAAAATTACAAGGAAACATGCTGCTGCTGCTAGAGAGATGGAGATCCCTATAGCCAATCTAGGCAGGTGGAGCTGGGGAGGCGGAGGGCTAAGATGAGAACATGCATAGCGTGCAGACATGGCTTTCACTGAATATCTACTGATTATATAGATAAATGATAATGAGTACATGAAACTGATTGGCTGGGAACACTGAATTGAATAAACCAATCGGAGTGCAAGTAGAGTTTTGTGGCTGAACTCTTCATTTTCATGTCTTAGCAATGCCAGTCATTAAGAAAAGTTAAGATCAGAGTTACATTTGTTACATTTTGGCTTGTGCACAATAAGAGCAGGAATGTGTTTTAAGAAAGCGTTGATATGATGTTGACTGTATGAGTTATATGCTCAGCTGTTTCACCCCATGTCCGCCCAGGCCAGGATGCATTCCCCCACTATTAATTTCCTGTGTGCCACTTTCTCATTTCTCAGGTGATTCTTTCATTACCGTAGTAGAGTGATGTGTAGAGTAAGAGACACAACAGGAACAAAATACCCAGAGCATGGCCACAGATAAAGAGGTGCGGGATCTGTCTCTCCTGTGGTGCGATGAGGTCAACTGGGCCGACAGCTTTTAGATTGATGCAGGACATCCTCCCAGACCACCGCAGCCCACTGGGCGAGAAAGTGTTGAACAACAGGAGCGGTAAACCAAGACCCCTGCAGGGATTTCTAGACACTAGACTCCCTGCGGTCTTGATGAGCCTCTCCTCTGCTTCACAGCCTCATCATCAAGGATTGTTTCAGGACGTTCATCCTCCCGCTCTGGGGAAGACGACACGCTCGGAAAACACAATGCGAGCGTGCCGGAGAGAAATATTTTGGGGGCCATTGTTATTGTTTTGGAGATGACTTGCTATAATTTCCTTTTCTTTCCTGTCTGATGTTATCTGGAGAAACAAATACAGAGTTTATCTGGCATGGAAACAAAAGCACAGTGTTTGACTGAGATCCCCATCACAGCAATTCAAACCCAAGCTTGATTTTAATATAGATCTTTGGGGTTCATGTACTCAGCCATTAAGCAGAGCTCAAATGCCACATGATTTTATCAGCCCTCATACTGGATGAGTTGCTCCAAGATATTGATACTCAATCTGTTTCACTTCATCTCGCATCCGGAGGATTTTCATTTAAAATGATTGGCTGTAATTCTTAAAGTCTGTCTTAGTCATTGTAAGACTGCTTTATGTGGGCAAAATTCGTGTTTTAAGAATTAATGCAACCCACGTCCCGTAGGACATTAAACGACAATGACAAGAACAATTGGTTAAATTGCAAATTTAGTGGGTGACAGTGGTGACAGATTGCTATTTGAAATAAATTCTGTTAATTTGAACTTTCTATTTGTCAAAGAATCCTAAAAACACTAAAAATGATTTTCAAAGTTGTAAATGACACAAAGATTATTGGAGTATGTTTTACTAATATCTTCCACTTCTACATTTCACATTTACTTGCCATTTCTTTGTAATTTACTAGCGATTTCTGAGTGAAAATTGTTTTACCACCATTTTTTTTCAGCGAATGTATGACAATTTCCACAAAAGCATTAAGCAGCAATAGTTTTTGACATTGATAATAATAATAAATGTTTCTTGAGCAGCAAATCAGCATATTAGAATGATTTCTAATCATCAGTTTGGGATCAGTAGGATTTTTTATGTTTTTCAAAGACATTTCTTATGCTCATCAAGGCTGCATTTATTTGATCAAAAATACAGAAAAAATGTAATATTGTGAAATATTATTTCAATTTAAAATAACTGTTTTCTATGTGAATATATTTTAAAATGTAATTTATTTCTGTGATGCAAAGCTGGTTTTTTTAGCATCATTACTCCAGTCTTCAGTGTCACATGATCCATCAGAAATAATTCTAATATGCTGATTTATTATTTTGAAAACAGTTGTGCTGCTTAATATTTTTTTTTTGGAACCTGTGATATTTTTGATTCTGTGAACATGTGATTCTTTGATCAATAAAAGGTAATAAAGAAGAGCTTTTATTTAGAATATACATATTTTCTAACAATATACACTAGTTTGGGCTCAGTAAATGTTTATTCTTTCTTTCTTTTTTTCAAAGAATATAATACTTTCATTCACCAAGGATGTGTAAATTAATAAAAAGTGATAGCATAGATTTACATGGTTAGAAAAGATTTATATTTTGAATACATTCTGTTCTTGTTACTCATCAAAGAATACTGAAAAAAAGGTTCCACAGGAATCACAGGTTCCAGAAAAAAACATTTGGCAGCACAACTGTTTCAACATTGATAATTCTAATAATAAACCAGCATATTAGAATGATTTCTGAAGGATCATGTGCCACTAAGACTGGAGTAACAGCTGATGAAAATTCAGCTTTGCGTCACAGGAATAAATTATGTTTTAAAGTATATGAAAATAAAATCTAATAATCCAACAATATTACAGTTTTTTTTCTATATTTTTGATCAAATAAATGCAGCCTTGATGAGCATAAGACTTCTTTAAAAAAACATTACAAGTCTTAACGATCCCACACTTTTGAGTGGCAGTGTATATATTTTTTACTCAAATGAGTTTAGAATATATTAAACATTATTAGACTGTTTTCCAAGGCTGCATAATATATTAAACTCATTTAAGAATCATAATAAAGGATAATGCCATTGTTAATTCACAAATGCTACGATAAATTAGTATACGGGTTTAGTATATATTTACATGCAAGTTTACAGGATTTACTGCGTAAATCAGGGGAGCCCAACCCTGTTCCTGGAGATTTACTGTCCTACAAAGTTCAGCTCCAACCCTAAACAAATACACCTGAACCAGCTAATTAATCTCTTAAGTAGCACTTGATAATTACAGACAGCTGTGTTGGAGCAGGGCTGGAACAAAAGTCTGCAGGTAGGTAGATCTCCAGGAACAGGGTTGAGCAGCCCTGGCGTAAATGCTGCTCCACACAAACTGTTATCATTTACATGTAAGGAGCGTCTCAAACTCCATCTCTGCATATTGTGAGTTTGGGTTTATTATAACATTCATCTGGGAATGCCATTTCATCAGATTTCTAAGGTAAACATTTTTTAAACCTACGCAAACACAGGAGAATACATCAATATCTTATCTGCTAACTTTTCATAGCGATTTCAAAATATAAGTTTAAACCCTCGCTCTGGGTTTAAACATTTTGATGTCTACATATTCAAGAAATTACAGTGGCTGTAGCATTTCTGTCATAAGAAAATGGCCAAATATTAAAGATAAAGTGGACATTTGACTTGTTGTTTATAGTCAATATTAAACTTAATTACTCAGTTAATCAGAATAATCATTAGTGACAGTTCTAACTCGGCTGATCCAGTTCACAAAACAGATTTGAATGATTTGTTCATGCATCAAATTGATCCGGTTCTCCAGAATAAATTTGGTTTCTAATGGTTTCAGTAACGGTTAACAATACAAGCTGCTTAAATTCCAGTCTGATCGTCACACAAAGCTACTGTATGGCCTCAGAAGACTTGTTATGGAGTGTTTTTATGCTGCTTTTATGTCCTTTTTGAAGCTTGAAAGCTTCAGCTCTCATTCATTGTAATTGCACGGAAAAAAGCAACCAGCAGAGTTTTCAGATTGTCTTTTGTGTTCCACAGAAAAGAGAAATTCATATGGTTGAGAATGAGGGTAAGTAAATGATGACAGGATTTTACTCTCCTTTGAATTCCAAATTCAAAATACAAGATGGCATTCTCTTTGCTGACTGAATTTGAATTCAAGAATTGAATCAGACTTTACAGACATTCTTGATTGGGTTCTGAATGCTGCATAACCTTGGTGTCTATGTAAGTCTGTGAGAGTTTTCTGCTTCTGTTCACAAACAAGGGAGCGATCAATAATCAAACAGCGTTTCCACTGGCCTTCATTTATATGCCGAGAAGCCCAATGCATGTAGAACAGCCTAACACAGTTACTTAGGATCAAATCTCATCTTCAGAGACTCATGCAACAACCATGACAGCGTGTGTGTTTGCGCGAGAGAGGGATGGACTTGCTTTTGATCGGCCATGCATAATTACAGCATTTCACAAGTCCTACTGATATATATCACTGCAGAGAACTGATGCGCATTCATTCATCATGACAGCAGATGCCGACTGTTTTGATTGCTGCTTCTGAAGCTTTCACTCAGATTTAATGAAGCTTCTGCACCTGTCAATTAGGTCACATTACAGCGCTCGTACTTGCACAACTTGATTAATATAATTCCAAACAAAGGCTGATAGCTGGGGTAAACATATTTTTCTCTCTTTGCATTTCACCACCTCCTTTAAACATTGTTGCTGTTGTTTCTTGTCATATAGCCTAATATTCTTGGCATCTAATATATAAGTGTTTGCACTGCTCATAACAGGGTAACGTCGCCATGGTCATGCAATGGTGCACCTGGAACACTGCAACGATTTAATATCATAGGAAAGAAAGAGGCTGATGCAGGTTCCAAAATGAACACTTGCCAAATGCCAAATGTGAGGGAAAATTTGCTTCGATGAGCAAATGAATCAAGTTTAGATGTCGAAAACGGGATATATATATATATATATATTAGTGGTGGGCCGTTATCGGCGTTAACGTGCTGCGTTAACGTGAAACTCTTATCGCGCGATAAAAAAAATATCGCCGTTAATCTATTCTCAAATTTGGGTTGGGAGCTGGGTCTAAACTACGCAAGCTATGATGACTTTCACCTTGATAGTTTAACGCGGATGTATACCGAAGACTGTAGAATATGGTCGCGCGTTTAAGTCTCCTCCGCCAAAACACAGACGGAATCACGTCGTCCTCCATTCATAAAAACCGAATCTACTATAGGGAAATGCCACGTAAATTCGTCGTTTTTTGGATTCATAAATAAAATGTTGGTCAGTCACTTAATTCAAATCGCGATATGGACTAGTGTCTGTGAAAACTGAAATGCAAAAAGACCGTTTTAATATGAATCCGATATGTTCCGTTTGCCTAGCTGTATGTATGCATTGCGGAGACATGCTTTTACTACACGCATACTGAAACACACGTGACGCTCCCGCTAATTTTTGGCATTTTCATCTCACATGAACAGATAAACTCAATCTCCCAAACTGCTGTGAGTGTCACTTTTACCGTTTCATTTGAGAAAACTAGCATCATATCATACTGTATGACACAGAAACTTCATGGCAACCTGTCAAAATAAAAGTACGGTGTAACATGTAATGGGTTGGGTAGGTGTTGACGTTAAAAAAAACACAATCTAATAGGTAGAAAAAATAATTTCATTGTTAGTTAGTTAGTAAACACAAGTACATCTAATTGAACATAATTTATTTTCATCAACAAATTATCATAGAACAGCTTTATGAGCTTTATGATCCATTCTCAAAGACTTAAGTCATTATTTGGGTAGCACACATATTCTGAATGCCTTCAGCAGAATTCAAATTAGCCATTTTAATCTAGATTAATCTAGATTAATTCCAAGATTTAATCTAGATTAATCTAGATTAAAAAAATTAATCTATGCCCACCCCTAATATATATATATATATATATATATATATATATATATTGTGCATTTAAATCAGATTTTACGTCAAAATTGCGTGATACAAAACTCGCAATTCTCATAAATAATCTTGCAATTCTGAGAAATAAAGACAAGAATTGCGAGATATAAAATCACAGTTCTGAATTTTTATTGCGAGATATAAACTTGCAATTGCGAGTTATAAACTCCAGTTTTGAGGTGTTCTCAGAATTGCGAGTTTATGTCTCACAACTCTGACTTAATAACTCGTAATTGTGTTCTAGTGTCACAATTGTGAGATATGAACTTGCAATTCTGAGAAAAAAAATCACAATTGTGAGATACAAATTCGCAATTGTGAGAAAAAAGTCAGAATTACAAGTTTATATCTCACAATTAAGGAAAAAACGTCACAATTGCCTGTTTGTATCACGCAATTCTGGAAAAAAATCAGAATTGCGAGATGTAAAATCACAGTTCTAACTTTTTTAAATTACGAGATATGAACTTGCAGTTGCGAGCTATAAACTCCAGTTTTGAGGTGAAAAACGACGTTCTCAGAATGCGAGTTTGTATCTTACAACTCTGACTTAGTAACTCATAATTGTGTTCTAGTGTCACAATTGTGAGATATGAACTTGCAATTCTGAGAAAAAAAATCACAATTCTGAGATTTGCTCAGAATTGCGAGGAAAACAATTCTGACTTTATTTCTCAGAATTGCAACCTTATGTCTCACAATTGTGACTCTATAAGATGCAATTGTGAGATTATATCTCACAATTAAGGAAATAAGTCAGAATTGCAAGTTTGTATCACGCAGTTCTCAGAATTGCAAGATATAAAATATCAGTTCTGATTTTTTTTATAATTGAGATATAAAATTGCAATTGCGAGTTTTAAAGTCAGAATTGTGAGATGTAAACTCGCAATTGCGAGAAATAATGTCAGAATAATGTCATAAATCTCACAATTTAAAAAGTCAGAACTGTGATCTTACGTCACACAATCGGGATTTTTTTTTAAAAGATATAAACAAGTCAAAAGTTGTGAGATATATACTCACAATTCTGAGAACATATCAGTCTTTTTTCACCTCAAAACTGGTCTTTATAACGCACAACTGAGGAAAAAAGTCAGAATTGCAAATTTGTATCACGCCATTCTAAGAAAAAAAGTCTGATGCATGATGTAAGATCACAGTTCTGACTTTTTTTAATTGTGAGATAAAAACTTGCAATTGTGAGTTATAAAGTCAGAACTGCACGATATACAATCACAATTGTGACTTGTTTCTCAGAATTGCATGATGTAAACTCACAGTTGCGAGAAATAAAGAATTGCAAGATAAAAATTCTGACTTTTTTCTTGCAATTGTGAGTTTGTATTTCGCAGTTTTGACTTTTTACCTCGTAAATGCAAGTTTATATCTCTCAATTCTGACTTTTTTCTCAGAATTGAGATATAAACTCACAATTGGGAGTTATAAAGTCCAAAAGAGGAAAAAAAAGACTGATATGTTCTCAGAATTGCGAGTTTATATCTCACAATTCTTGATTTCATAACTCACAATTGCGAGATATAAATTCACTATTCTGAGAAAAAAGTTACAATTGTGAAAAAAAAAAAGTCAATTGTGAGTTTATGTCTTGCAATTGGGACGCTATAACGCCATTGCGAATTTATATCTCACAATTGAGGAAAAAAGTCAGAATTGCGAAATGTAAAATCACAGTTCTGACTTTATTTGATTGTGAGATATAAACTCGCAACTGCGAGTTCTGAAGTCAGAATTGCAAGATATACAATCACAATTCTGACTTGTTTCTCAGAATTGCATGATGTAAGCTCACAATTGCGAGAAATAATGTCAGAATTGCAAGATAAAAACTTTTCCTTGCAATTGTGAGTTTGTATCTTGCAATTCTGACTTTTTTCCTTGTAAATGCAAGTTTATATCTCACAATTTTGACTTTTTTTCTCAGAATTGAGATATAAACTCACAACTGTGAGTTATAAAGTCCAGTTTTGAGTTGAAAAAAGACTATGTCCTCAGAATTAATGACCTAATAACTCACAATTGTGAGATATAAACTCGCTATTCTGAAAAAAGTCACAGTTGTGAGATACAAACTCACAATTGTGAAAAAAGTCAGAATTGTGACTATTTCTCAGAATTGCGACTTTATGTCTCACAACTGAATGAATAAATGAATCCGAATCAGAATTGTGAGATGTAAAATCACAGTTCTGACTTGTTTTTAATTGCGTGATGTAAACTCACAATTGCGAGAAATAATGTCAGAATTGCAAGATAAAACTTCAGTTTTGAGGTGAAAAAAGATGTTCTCAGAATTGTGAGTTTATCTATAAACTCTCACAAATTCTGACTTTTTTTCTGTCAGAACTGCAAGAAAGAAACTCACAATTCTGACTTTTTTTCTGCAATTGTGAGTTTGTATCTCGCAATTCTAATCTTTTTCTCACTATTGCAGGTTTATATCTCGCAATTCTGACTTTTTTTCTCAGAATTATCCGATATAAACTCACAATTGCGAGTTATAACATCCCGTTTTGAGAAGAAAAAGACTGATATATACTCAGAATTGTGAGTTTATATCTCACAACTCTAACTTAATAACTCGTAATTGTGTTATAGTATCACAATTGCAAGATATAAACTGGCAATTCTGAAAAAGTAACAATTATGAGATATGAACTCACAACTGTGAAAAAAGTCATAGAATTGTGACTTTATGATGTAAACTCACAATTGCAAAAAACAAAACAAAATTGTGAGATAAAAAGTCGCAATTACTTTTTTAAAAATTCATGGCGGAAACAGGATTCATATGAAAAGGAAAGAAAAAAAATAAGTAACCAATTTGAACAGTTTGCAAATTATATTTTTATTTTAAAATTGCACACAATTTGTCTTGACTATTCTCAGAATAAACAATAAACAGGTTAGCTATAGGCTATTTTAATTACATTTTTTTTAAAAATACAATTTCATGGCAAATAAAAATATTTATGACAAATTTTCTCAATTCACCCACCACTGGCAGGTGTAGCAATAAGTTAATCTTGGACCCTGCATTAGAGCCATTTGTTCTTTTTATTGAGTTTTATTTGTTCAATCACACAATTACTTTACAAATAAAATGTATTGTAACAGGAAATGAGCGTTATTACACATCTAAGAACACAGCTAAACCGTCCCTCATCTTCTCAGTGCCTTCCTAAATGGACAGTTTCATTTTCATGCAGTCATAATGGAGGCAGAATAGCGCTTTATCAGGATCCATAGCCCCTTGAGTGCTAATATGGGGCTGGGGAGCCAGATGCCCTCATAAGCAGCCCTCAACATTATTTATTTATGGACGAATAAGTTCAGGCTCTTCTAATATTTCTCCGAGCTTAGCCGGAAAAAGCTAATGGGTATGTGAGTCTTTGTTCTCTGTTTTTTAATTAACCCTATTAACTGTCATGGGGATTAAGGTGATGTTGAATTGGGTATTTTTCACTCCGTATTCTTCATACCCTCTAATTAAATTTTCGGAAATATGGTGAAAGCTACTAAATGCAAAGAATTTCAAGACTTTTTATGACGCATAGCTGTGATGTGTATTTCGTTCTCCCGCTTGCTGTTTAATTACTGAATTAATGCATCACTATGTGGAAACTGTGTAAATGTATATATAAATATCTAATTTTTTTTTTTAAACCTGTGAAGTGATAATATGCAAATGAGAGTCCTTGAGTACAGCTGCCATTTAACAGCCTTGTCTAAGTGCGAAAACTGCCTTTAAACTCATTGTCACTCATGAAGCAAACCTACATTATGGGCTTCTTGCCACCAAGCCTGTGGGGGAATATAAAGGAGGCAAAAGCTCAGGGTGTCTAAAAATCATCTTTAAACTGAGACACTCAAAATGCAAATGCAGATACATTTACTGTTAATGACTTGGTCGTCAGCTCTGTCTCCCCCTCGCACATTTGCATCATAAATATCACCTACAGCAGCTCTGGAAAGTAAATTGGTGCTTTAATAGATTTGTCAGCAAGAGGGATTTCTCATTACTTCTATTAGGATGCAGCTGCTAAATTCTTCAGCAGCAGAACAGGAGTTCACAGAGACAATAAATCAGGCCGTATTAGCACTGTCTCTTCAAAAACAATTAAATATTTTTATTAATGGCTCGCCCTTACAAGTGCATTGCTTTTAAATGACATGGATATGCTTTCATGTCGTAAAATCTATCCTTTCTAATGTCCATAGCTAATAGATGTACATTTAACATAACCTTGACACTTTGACGAGTTGTTCTTCTGCGCCAAATGAACTGAAGCAAACCTGCTAACATGTCTAAATAAATATAAATAAATGAATCCTAGCAGACTGAAACGCGTTTTAAGGAATATTACACTTAACGACTTAACACTATGTAGCAGAATATTAAAAATAATTAATAAAAAAAAGTTAATAATGAGCACATAACTCTTCTAAACTGTTTTCAGATTGCATACATATGCGTCCATATTGGAGATACTCAGATGTAAACAACAGCATGGATTGCATGCATGGTTTATGTACTTGCCCTGGAAATCCTGGTTCAGTTTGGCCAACCGCAAACGCATTTTGTTCCTCAGACAGTTTTTTGCACTCTTCTCCTTGATTAGTTATAACTTTTGGCAGTCTATAGTACTCCAGATGTTTTTCCCAGTCTGACTGATTAGTAACAGCCCAAAACATGACAATAATTGACTATTTTCAGCAGCAATAATTAGCAAAATATGCGAGTTTCAGTCGTTCAGTTGCATTGTTTACTTTCAGTGTCGCCAATATGGCCCAATGATGATACATCGTGAAAACACTCTATAGTTGTCACAATTAGCAAGAAATATGAACTACGTAAAATGACAAATCATTGGTTGTTGAAAATAATAAACTCATAACAGAACATAGCCTACAAGCAAAAAGTAAAGTGACAGAGTTGGCAAAATATATGAAAGGACTCGAAACCAACCCAGAAAATCATAAAATTATTATTTTTTTAAATCATAAAATTTCGGAGCCTTGAACATGGTAGTTGTGTTCCTGTCTATGCTGGGTTAGAAAGCTCTCGGATTTCATCAAGAATATCTTAATTTGTGTTCCGAAGATGAACGAAGGTCTTACGGGTTTGAAATGACATGTGGGTGAGTAATTAATGACAGAATTTTCTTTTTTGGGTGAACTATCACTTTAACTGGTAGCGGACCTAATGTTACATAGGTGAGCTTTAAACAGGATTTCCACCTAAAATATTTTTTCATAACAGAAATCTATGGTGCCAGTGCACTGGAAATTTTCTAAACAGAAATTTGAAGCAATTTCACGAATTACTTTGTAAAATGATATTTGAGTTGTCTAAGTTGTACTCAAATCTTAATTAAACATTAAACATTATATTTAGCATGTTAATAAAGTGGCATCCTCAAGTTATAAGATCTAGTTCAACAGAATGTTGCTTTGCAAATATTAGTACATTCGCATTCTGATTTATTCATTTGGTCAGTCAGGCGGTATGCAAAACATTAAGCTTTAAGAGCTTAAATAGTACTTACCCTGGATCATTCCTTCAGGTTCAAGGAAAGTGTACTTGCATAATTATCCAAATGCTTGTCTGAAGATTTTATTAGACATAGGGGATAAAGTAAATTTGTGAGTAGTCTTTACTTTAGACTGCCATCATAAAGTAGACGTTGCTGTTTATTTTTCAACCCAGGCTCACTGGAAATACGTGCTTCTATGTACATTTCTGAAACACTGTAATTACATACCTTACTGCATGTTTCATGGCAGTTTCAAAGTGAAATATCCATAGAGTGGCGCTAAAAGACACGTTCAATACATGACCTTGGCGAGTGTTAATTACGTTGGTACAGGCACGTATTGCTGCGTCTTTATTACGCTGTTTGAGATACATATCGCAGCTGTTTAGAATTCAAATATCCGGGTAGTGTCACTAAAGTTTAATGCTCTATCGTGATGGAAATATCCCCTACACCAAACACACCCCTAAACCTACCCGATAGAGTTAACAAATGCAAAACAGATTTGTTGATGCAGCTGTGCTATTTTCATTTCCTCATGCAGATTTGAGCTGTTTTGTTCAACCGTAGTTTCACAGGTTTTCACAGGGCGACGCCGTATCATGTGAGCTATTAAGCAAATAAGAGTTTTACTGCTTCATTTCACGCGGGCTTTTGTGTGTCTTATCTGGAGAAGTGGTGTCCTCCTTGGTCTGTGTCCGTGGAACCCAGCGGTGTGCAGTGTCTGTTGGACTGTCTGCCTTGAGATGTTGCCACCAGCAGAGCCCAGATTCATCAGGATGGCCTTGGTGGTGATCCTTGGATTCTTTTTTTACCTCTCTCACTATCCTCCTGGCCAGCACAGATGTAACTTTTGGCTTCTGACCACGTCCTCTGAGATTTTTCACAGTGCGGAACGTCTTGTATTTTTTAATAATACTTTGCACTGTAGCCACTGGAACTTGAAAACATTTAGATATGGTCTTATAGCCCTTTCCTGACTTGTGAGCAGCCACAATGCGCAGCCGCAGGTCCTCAGTGAGCTCCTTTGTCTTAGCCATGACTGTCACAAACCAACAGCAGAGATCTTCTGTTTTTCAACTGTTGAGTTGATTAAAACAGCTGTTCCCAATAAATCAGGGTAATTAGGATGCTTTAGAACAGCTTGGACTATTTGGAATGGTATGGAACTTTGGATTTTCCCATAGAATGTGACAGTTTGCAAAGGGTATGAATAATTTTGGACATGCTACTTTTTGTTCAAATGTAAATAAAATGAGAAATATTTTTTTCCACAATGATGCCTCTTGTACATCATCTTATTATCTTTTAGGGAGAAGCATGTGTCATTTCCGGT
Organism: Garra rufa; assembly: GCF_049309525.1. Taxonomy (NCBI): domain Eukaryota; kingdom Metazoa; phylum Chordata; class Actinopteri; order Cypriniformes; family Cyprinidae; genus Garra; species Garra rufa. The sequence goes on from NC_133361.1 coordinate 28,941,437, forward strand.
CAAAAAAAAAAAAAAAAAAAAACTCGCTGATTGAATAAAAGTAACTTTAAGTCAGAATTTGCCAGAGGTATGAATAATTTCGGGCTTGACTGTATATAGAAGCATGTATTTCCAATGAGCCTATGTTGTTGTTTTAAAACCTTACATTTGGTCAATTCAACATCAAAACAACCAACCACAGTGCATTCTTTATGTAATTTTCAGGGACCATCTGAGGCCCACACTAGAAGATAGTTTGTATTCAAGCAAATCAGCACACATACAACATCTGTAATTACTCTCCGTACAGATTTTATTTTGATTGGTTGATTTTTTAAATTAAACACTTCCAGGTAATTTGATTATGTAGGATGGTATTAAGACATTACACAACTTGCAACAACTAAAAACATAACTGTCAAATGACAATGGCCACTTGGGTTTCTGTGTGTTTATTTCAATTATTACTGACTACACCTCAGTAATAACAGTTGAAAGAAACTCGCTTTTAATTCAGGTAACACTCATATGGTATAGTGTATAACTGAACGCTTTACTCAAACTGTCTGTCTCAAGAAATTTCAATGCCATGTCCCATAACAACAGATGCCACAGGCATCTTTGCTACACCTGAGCATATTGCAACATGATTTGACTCAGTTGTTATGCCGTATTTCTCCCGTTTGAGCAGGGCATTTGTATCTCATTTCATTACTTGTCATGTAACAGATGCTTTCATCCAAAGTAAATTGCAGTACGCTAATTGCAGGAACAGTCCCCCTGGAGCAATCTGGGGTTGAGTGCCGAACACAATGAAGGTGAAATTCCCTCAATAACTTTGGAGATCACACTGATCCATACCTGGCACTGAACCTGTGATTCTAACAGCACCAGCCCAAAGCTTTAACAACATGACTAACATCATGCCAGTCACAGTGTTAATTATTAATTTGCACTTTAGCTAAGGCTTTGACTTACAGTACAGTTATTACACAGATGATCTCTATGGACCAGCCTGAAGTAAAGTTTCTAGTTTGAAACACTTTGCCCCATGGATTGCCTATTTTTTTTTAACCTACAACCATCTGGTTACCACCCCAAGTCATTAGTCAACTTGAAACTTCTTTCACAACTTCTTTTTGTACAACCATAATATGACATACTTTCACATCAAATATGGTTTTCAATGTCAATGGTTTTCAAAGTGCCATTTCTGTTGGATACTGCAGTGATATCTACTTATTCGTAAAACAGGTACATTTTTGTCATGAGACCAGGTTGTAAAAATAAATTAATTAAAAAGCAAAAACTGAGGTTACAGTGGCATTTACAAGGCAACTGAATGGAAGCAATTTTTTATTATAAGCAGAATTGTATAGTTATATGAAAGCATTTTCATAAACTCTTCTGTTTACACTTGTGTAATATAACTGATACAGAACAATGTAGCATCTTGTGTGTTTAGTATCAGATATTTTTGGTGAAAGTAGTGCCCAAGCTCATTATGTAAAGTGATTTTAACTAAACCACCGTTGAGAGAGCTGTCGTGTTTTGTTTTTTTGCTTTGCAGAGCTCAGTCTTGAAGTGTTGCCATGTTTACTTATTATATGCAACACCTATTAAGCATCTTTAGACTTGTTATTTGAGCTCAGCTCATCAAGGGATTAATTATATGGAGTTAATAAATAAAAGATTTTGTTTTTGTATTTAAAGGTGTATTTAAAGGCCCTCCTTCTCAGACTCGACGCTCATGTGGGTTGCCAGATTAAGGGCAGGCAACAGGAACAAGTGCAATTGACCCTTTGCAAACAGCTTGATTGACAGGCAATCTGTTTAATCATAACACTGAATCCGCCATTTTGTCCGACAAACAAATCAGACAGAAGAGTATAGATTAACTTCGGTGGACTTAAACTTGAAAAATTGTGTGTATTGATGTCTTTACGTAGTTGAAATAAAATACATTCTGATGTTTATTCATGTTTATTTCGTGTCTAAGTAAATAGGACCGGATACGATCGGTACAGTTAATGTCAGGATGTATTAAACAGCCACAAAACGGTATTGATTCTTTTTAGATGGACGCCAAGGTAGAATCTGCAGTCACTGACCCAGTTCATTTGTTAGTTGTTAGTTGTTAGTGTTGCAGTATGCTGTGTTTTCTGCCAAATGGCAACCCGACTGTCGACATATAATTGGGTAAATTGACCCTTCACAAAGACCCGTCCCCCTTCATTACTGTTGCTGCGTCTGACAAGGAAACTGACAACGCGCCAACAGACAAGACAGTAGATTACATTAGGGATGAAACAAAGTCTCAGCTATCAGATTTTTTACTTTTTTAGAAATGTAAACAATAAATACTGTTTTGCGGCTCTTTAATGTGTTGTGACAGATTCCTGTTGCGCCTCATTTCAAGCGGCAGGTGAACCGATTATCTCTTCCTTTTCACTAGATAGAGTATGAAATAAACATGTATGAACATCAGAAGGTATCTTGTTTCAACCATGGAGCTCAATACACACCATTTTTCAATTTCAAGTCCACTGATGTTAATCTACTCTCATGTCTGGTTTGTTTTTCAAACAAAATTCTGCATTTTCATTGGCCAGATTGCCTGTCAATCAAATTCTCTGCAAAGGGTCAATTGGCAGTGGTCCCACTTTACATTAGGTGACCTTAACTACTATGTACTTACATTTAAATTAATAATTTAGTACAGTGACCTTATTGTGTGCATACATGTTTTTACATTGTACTTATATATGAACATATATAAAACCTATATGTAATAACATTTGTAATTAATTTCTGTAATTACCACTGTTGATCCATTCCTTACACCCTAACCCACCCTCTCGTCTCCATATGCGATTGTCTGGATTCTGGATGCGCCTCAAGCTGTTTTGCACTGTGAATAATCTCAAGTTTGTGCGCTTAAAATATACATCAAAAGTGCAACTTCAACAGGCTTTTCAGTGTACTGTAATTGACGTTTTAAATATATGCATTTTTCATAACTGCTTATGACAGCAGCCTTCCCATACACTGTTCAGCTTCTCAAGTGAAGAGTCATGGGAATGATAATGAATGCAGCACGATAAATTATAGATCATGTTATACTGGAGTGTGAAGTCTTTATTGTGTGGGAACTGTTTTAGGGCATTCACCTCAGATTTCTTTTACACTCCCAGAATCCCTTTCTCTCATGACCCGGGTAGGGCAAGGGCACACTAAAGTCTCCAGCAAATACACGCTATGTTTTCTTTGAAGGTGAACTTTCTCTTCTTTCTTCTCTGCTTTTGCAGTATTACCAGCAAACTAATGCATGCAGGGTGCAAAAAAAATCTAAATAAATACTGAGAAAATCGCCTTTTAAGTTGTCCAAATGAAGTTACTAATCAAACATTAAGTTTAGATATATTTAATGTAGGAAATATACAAACTATCTTCATGAAACATGATCTTTAATTAATATCCTAATGATTTATGGCATAAAAGAAAAATCTATATTTTTTGGGAAGCAACAGTTTCTTAATATCGTAGCTGTCACAGTTAGATGTACAGTCATCCATATACAGTAATTTGATTCTGAATACTAATTGCAAACTGAGCATGAACATTTGCATAGTGGCTTCAGGAACCTGACTGGCGTCTGTATTTGAATGATCATCTTGGTTATTTAGCATTAAAATTCCACCTTTGTAATTAAACGAAAGCCTCTAATGAATAAAATATCAGCCTATACTTCCAATACATAAACTTTAAGCCCCCTTAGCTACTTGTGAGGATTTCTAAAGTTCTTCTTTTCATGTATTTTTAATTGGATCTTTAAAAAAGTGTGAAAGTGAACTCCATACAAAGTCTTGACGTGCAATGCGGAGGCAATTTACGGCAATTTAGCGCGGCTGGAATTGAGCAGACTCCTCAGGCACCTCTTTTATTTTCATACAGGATCTAGTGACAGTAATGAATCATAGTTAAGAGCATACTGCAGCGTAAGCTCCCAGTTTATTAAACAGTCAGCAGCTCATTGCTTTTGATCCTCCAGAGTGTCATAGTAACTGATTATGCCCAGACGTGCTGATGTTTCCCTTTACCCGTCCCTGTCGCATCTCCTCTCTTCTACCTTTCACTTGTCCCTTCACAAAGATCGAGGGAGGGAGAGAATTCGATAAACAAACAAACACAAACAAACATGTCAGTAGGCTTTTTTAAAAAGGAATATTTCACAAAATAAATAAAACTGACTAACTAACTAACTACCAGCGAATGTATGTATGAATAAATAAATAATACATAAATAAATTGGGCAATTTTGGAGGATTTAAAAGCAGAAATGTAAAGCTAATTTTATGAAGACATTTGCACCTAATCTTGTTTAAACTTGTACAGATTTTTTGTAACATTTTAGGGTTTTAGGGAATTGTGACTTTTTTTCAGAATTTGCAAAATGTTAATTATTTTTAAATATGAGGGATCATAGAAAATGCATGTTATTTTTTGGATCTAGTACTGACCTAAATAAGATATTTCACATAAAATACGTTTACATGTAGTCCACAAGAAAAATAGTAGTTGGATTTTTAAAAATTACCCTATTCAAAAGTTTACATACACTTGATTCCTAATACTGTTATTACCTGAATGATCCACAGCTGTTTTTATTTTAATTTTTTATTTTTTTATTAATAAGTTGTTAATGAATCCCTTGTTTGTCCTAAACAGTTTAACTGCCCGCTGTTCTTCAGAAAAATCCTTCAGGTCCCACAATTTTTTATTATTATTATTTTTTTTAGAATGTTTGTGTATTTGAACCCTTTCCAACAATGACTGTATGATTTTGAGATCCATCTTTTCACACTCGGGACAACTGTGGGACTCATATGCAACTATCACAAAAGGTTCAAATGCTCACTGATGCTTCAGAAGGAAACACAATGCATTAAGAGCCGGGGGTGAAAACTTTTGAACAGAATGAAGATGTTTACATTTTTCTCACTTTGCCTAAATATTTTTACATTTAGTATTGCCCTTTGGCAGATACTTACATGTTTCCCAGAAAAAGAAAAAAAAAAAAAAACTTTTGAATTTGAAAATCAGGGTAAATTTCATATATTTTGTCTTCCGGGAAACATGTAATTATCAGCTGTAGCTTCTGAAGGGCAGTGCAAAAAAAAAAAGAAAAGAAAGAAATTTAGGCAAAATAAGAAAAATGTACACATCTTCATTCTGTTCAAAAGTTTTCACCCCCCAGCTCTTGCATGGTTTCTCCTTCTGGAGCATCAGTGAGCGTTTGAACCTTTTATAATAGTTGCATACGAGTCCCTCAGTTGTCCTCAGTGTGAAAAGATGGATCTCAAAATCATACAGTCATTGTTGGAAAGGGTTCAAATACACAAAATGCTGAAAAACCAAAGAATTTTTCTGAGGAACAGTGGGCAGTTCGAGATAAACAAGGGCTCATGAACAACTATCATTGCAAGTGCCTGTTTAACCACTTAATACCCTCTAGAGAGCTGCGTTTACATCACAGTTGTTAAATTCTCTTATCTCTGTTTCGTTGCAGTTTTTCCCTTTATGGCACATCACTTCTCTTCTACCTTCCACTAGTTCCCTCATGAAAATAGTGGGAGGGAGATGACTTGGACAAACAAACAAACAAACAAACATGTCTCTAAGCTGCACTGTGGAGACTGTAGTGACCTTGCTGTATATTCCCTCTTGTATTTCGAGTCTGTGTGGCTGAAGGGGGAAATTTAATCATCTTGTCCTCTGGTTTCTTACACAGGTTCACGTTGACTTTCTTGGGAAGGACGACGAAGATGCCTGAGAGAACGCTGCCGTTCGCTGAGGCCTTCGTGACCTTGCCCTCGTGCTTACCTCATCTCAAGTACCGAACTCAAATCAGATGTATTGAATAGCTAGATAGTGCTGATAAGCGCAGTGCTTTTACCACAGATGTCCTCAAACTTTAGTTTAAAAATAAGCCTGTCAATATACATAAGCAGAAGGTGAGGAGATTTGCCAAGCCGTACGCTGTCGAGCAGCCTGTGCAGACACTAAACGCTGCACATCTCTAACATGGCAGTATATTCGCGTTATGTAACACGTCAGCTGCCGTTTCCTCTCCTGTTCTTTTACAGGCTGCTCATTGTGAGCGTATACCCTGTGGCTATATCACTGAATGCGAGATAAAGACCCTTAACGGCAGCAAAACGATTAGGTGTTTTCTCTGTGTTATGGTACACAGACAGCTAAGCTGTGTCACCTGTAGTTAAAAATAAGCATTTTCCATCTGAACGGCGCTAAGTTTCACATCTGTTTCCATCAGGCACGTATCCAGAGTGCTGTCTGTCACATTCCAGTAAAGCTCAGCCCTATATTCTCTCCATCACAAGTTATGCAGAACTGAATGTATGAATTTATTCATTTTTGGCTTCTCTCCTGACAAGCCTTTGACAAGTCTGTCCACAAAAATGATATGTATGTAAGTAAGAATGCCTTTAGGAATGAATAGTTTGTGTGATTTATAAAATGTCGAACTTTTATTTGTTATACTAAAATACATAAATACATATATGAAATATATAAAGCAACAAACTATTTATATAAATAATTATATAAAGTCTGAATTTATTAATGTAAATTGTGAATATATAAAAGTAAATCACAATCTATTTTTATAAATCAGAATATAAAGATACAAATCTTAATATATAAATGTAAATCATGAATATATGGGCCATTCTGTTTTTTCCATACATTTTGTATGTGGGTCAAAGACGTCAAGATCAAAAGTCAAAAGAAATTTACAAAAGTGATTTTATGTCCATATAGAAAGCATATTAAATGTAAGTGTCTACTTTTAAGGTTTTAAATAAGTTTTTGAAGAATAAAATGTCCAAATTTGGTTAATTTTTATATTATATTATATACTTTTGTTTTTAAAAACAACAATGAAATAAAATGCAACATTTTTTTCAATACTGTTTTCATAAGTTGAAATTTCGGGAATAGGGTTCAGAACAGCCACCTCCTATGAAAGTACCCAAAATTAATGAATACATTATGATTTTATATATATTAAGCTTACTGATATTTTAAATATTATTGTGGGTTTTGAAAGATAATAAAAGGATCTTAGTAAACATTTGAATTCTGAAATGCTTTTTAAATGTTTTTTGGTTGTGGGACAGCAGTTTGCACCAATTTTGTAGATATATAATTGTAAGTCTGAATATATAAATGTAAATTGTGAATGTGTAGTTATAATTTTGAATTCTGAAATGTACATTGCAATAAATAGATGAACAGTTGAAGTCAAAAGTTTTCACACACCTTGCAGAATCTGAAAAATGTTAATTATTTTACCAAAATAAGAGGAGTCATAAAAAATGTATGTTATTTTTTATTTAGTACTGACCTGAATAAGATATTTCACATAAAAGACGTTAACATATAGTCCTTTTGAACTATATTTTTGTTTAGCTTGAGATGGTATTTTATTTATTGGATGGTACTTCATTAACATTTCTAAAATTTTAAAGGCATCCATTTTATAGAATGCATAGATTTTTTTTTTTTTTAAATAATCTTCCTAAATGCATCATAAAACCTGTTTATTCGTGATCATATCACTAGCATCAAAGGTTCAGCACAGTATGCAATCCGATCCCTCTGGGAATTTGAAATACCAGGCTGTAGGCACTAGAGCTCATTAGTTGTTTAGCATGTGTGAAATTAATTATGATTCATTGTAAGGAGGTTGCAGTCAGTCCGGTTGAGCCCACGAAGCGAACCGGGAGATGTGTTTGGTGTCATGCTAAATAAGTGCTGGTGTCTCTTGCTCAGGGGGTGGGTGAGTTTGATCGCAGACAGCCGTTGTTCATCAGAGGAAGTGTAAATGTTCGTAATCTAACACTCTGTCATACCTAGTGTGCAAACGAAGCAGAGGGAAGGATGCGCACTCAAATGGACTGAGTGGTAAGCTTGCACTCCGCGCTAATGCAGCCGGCATCTCGTGTTACTTAGTGCCGTGTACCCTTTTAGCATTTAACGTTTGATGGAGGAGAGCTTAGTCAGAGTTTGGCGGCCTGATTTCCTCTCAGATTGACGTCTGCCCAGTGCCTATCATTCAAACTGAAAGGAATATCCACCACCTGCAATCTGAGAATTGTGGTGCGAATATTAAAAATCATTTACAATTATCTTTAATTAAAGGGATAGTTCAGCCAAATATGAAAATTTTGTCATTAAAGGTCCCATATTGTACACATTTCTGGAGGTTTATTTTAGTTGTTGATGTCCTTAAGAATATATATTTGCGGTATAAGTGCCAAAATCCATCTCAATATATTTTTACAGCTCCTTTTATAGGAGCTCTGTCAAAAACAGGTCGATTTTGGCCCATCTAATTAATATTCATGAGCCTCTCTTCTGATTGGCCTGTTGTTTTCTGAGTGACGCACAGCCAGGCCAACCACAGTTAACTACGGTCATGTATCGTTGTAGCCGAGCCCAGAGCCATAGAGAGAGCCTAGCCTGCTGATACTCAACAGGATATTTCAGAATGATCATTAATGTTTTTTCTTCACCGAATGCAGTAAGCTACATAACTGTTGCTTCAGTAAAGCCCCTTTCACAATGCGCGCTGATTCTGGAAAATCACGGGAACGAGCGCTGTGTGAACAAAAGCCAGAACCATAAAGGCAGTGTTGTAGTGATGATGCACGTTATCATGCGACTCTTCACGACGAAAAAATACGTGCAAAGTGGAATGAAGCGGCGATCAGGCAGAGCCAGCTCCTCACTATCAGCGCTGAAGCACAGTTTGTTCAGGTTAGTTTCAGTTTAGTGAAACGTACGCATCGCATTACATCTCACATCCAAACGTCACATGTCTTTATGGGTTGTGTGTAAAGCACGCACAGATTCCGGAAAACTGTGAATGAACCAAATTAAACAACTCCGGAACAAATCATGGGACACATTATCCGTGTATTTACCGGAATCGCTGTGTGAAAGAGGCTGAAGTTGACGTGCCTCTGGTCTCTTATATTAACGTTGTTCTGAAGCCTGTGCAATGATGTAGTTTCCTGACATCCATGGACTGAACAGCGTTTTCTCTACTTGTTTTCGTGTTGTTGCTCAACAATGGAATGGATGCGTTGTTGTCTGGGTTTGACAAATGGAGGGTGGGACAGTGGTTGGTGCTCGGGGTGGTGACTGAGTAGATCAGACGTCAAATCTGTACGGAAGTCACAGCGGCTCGTGAAAATGAACAGCTACTTTAAGCAGGCTGTCTGCAGTTCACTGTGGATTGACTGCTTTGAAACTCATATGGTAGTTACATAGCCCCTAGACCTCAGTTATCATGAAAAAAGCCAGGAAATTTCGATTTTGACAATATGGGACCTTTAATTACTCACCCTCATGTCGTTCCAAACCTGTAGGACCTTCGTTCATCGAACACAAATTAAGATATTTTTGATGAAATCTGAGAGCTTTCTGAATCTGCATAGACAGCAACACAACTGACACATTAAAGACATTGTTAAAATCGTCCATGTAAAATCAGTGGTTCAACCGTAATTTTATGAAGCTATGAGAATACATTTTTCTGTGCAAAAACAGACAAAACAACTACTTTATTCAACAATTTCTTCAAAAAACTTCATTTTTAGGTGAACTATCCAACTATACTGCCCTCCAAAGGCAAAGTGCAGTAACTACGTCAACACTGAAACTGAGAAAAATGTCTTTAAAGTTTTTACGCCAGCTAGTCAAACATCTCATTTCTCTGAAATGGGAAAAAATTGAACCAGGAGACATAGCCACAAGACAAAACCGTTGTCACAAAGTCCATTTTAAGCCTTAACTCAATTTTGACCAAATGTGTAGTTACTGTGCTTTGCCTTTGGAGGGCAGTATAGGTGAACTATAAATAATATTATCAATTAATTTTGTTCCCAGTCATTTACTTCAGAAATATGTTTTACACCAGTGGTTCCCAACCTTTTTTTACTCCGGGGCCCCCTCCTTCTCTGGTCAATTTGGCAAGGCCCCCCTATGTCTGATATGTCCTCTTATACTGTACTTCCACTGTAATAAGTATTTATTTTTAGACCTTTTTTAATCAACCAAAACATTTGTTTTGCCTTATTATTCTTCCATTGCATGTTTAAAAAAACCTCAAAATTCAAACTTTAAATTAACATAACTTTAAAATAATATACAGTACAGATGAATGAGAGTACTATAAACCTTCAACAACAGCAGGATGTGGAGGCAAGCATTAGTCAATGTCAAGGCAAGAGTTCTGTACGTGGGACATTTTCATTTGGCCGTTAGACAAAGCTTATATATGTACACTCTTAAAAATAAAGGTGCTTCACAATGCCATAGAAGAACCTTTTTTGTCTAAATGGTTCCTTAAAGAGCCTTTAACATCTGAAGAACATTGCTGTTTCACAAAAGGTTCTTTGTGGCAAAAAATGTTCTTCCGATTATAAAAAGGTAAGAAAGAGATGGTTCTTTAAAGAACCATTGACTGAAAGGTTCTTTGTGGAACCAAAAATGGTTCTTCTATGGCATAGCTGTGAAGAACCTTTTAAAGCACCTTTATTTTTAGGAGTGTACCTCTGGCCTGAGAGCGTGTTTAGTAATTTTTTATGGACTGACAAATTCTCTTTCATTCACAAAATGCATCTACAATCACTTATTCATGGACGTATTCAGGGTTTACGTTGAGTCCAATCAAAGAGCAGCGTGTTTGAGGATTTGACAGATGCGGTATAGCATACAGACAGAGGGTAATGGAGGTTAATTAGAGACACATGCTTCAGCAGCTTTGATAGTTTCTATTGGCAACAGCTATTGACAGAAACAAAACCTAGAAATGATATCTAAAGTGCGAAAAAAAAGTTGGAGTATTTTTTAAATCTAATCTTATCTGTCAGATCGACCAGCTTGGCTTGGATGCGAGTTTTGTTTGTTAGCGAAAGCAGATGTTTGTGTCATTTTGTATGTATGAGATTTTCAGCTTTTATGGCATATCATAACTCATGCAAATAGTGATCTGATTTTAAGTGTATCCATAAAAATGGAAAATGGATTACCAGCCAACAATCTCTCTGGGATGAAATATGCATTGAAGAACGGTGGGCCAGGCCCACAGGAGCCACCGTGCTGATGTTGTCAGCAATGGGATGAAAATGCCATTTGATGTGAGGGAAAGCAGTGCGCTTTCTGTAGACAATGAAACTAAATGAGTGAATGTTGTATAAAATATAGCCCCAAGAGGAAGGAGTGAATCGAATGGAATCGGCTCTCACGCATAATTGCAGCCATTTATTGATTTAAATACGCCCTACAGAATCCATATGAGAAAGATTAAAAGCCAAACCCAGAACATTAGGACATGAGAGGAATATTAATTGCCTTTGAAAAGTAAACAATAACAAGGCTGATAGGCTGATTACACAGGACTAATTTATTCTTTGCATTCTTGTTCATCACAATAGAAGATGATATACAGTGGTGGGCAAAATTATTAGAACACTAGTATTTTCACCAGCTAAAAATGATTTTAAGTCAGTTATTTTTATCCATTGCTGTAGTGTGTCAGTAGGAAATTTCAGTTTACCTTTCCAAACATTAATTTAGCCATTAAAGGAGAAGTTCACCTCCAGAACAAAAATGCAAAGATAATGTACTCACCCCCTTGTCATCCAAGATGTTTGTGTCTCTATTTCTTCAGTCGTAAAGAAATTATGTTTTTTGAGGAAAACATTTCAGGATTTCTCTCCATATAGTGGACCTCCATGGTGCCCCCGAGTTTGAACTTCCAAAATGCAGTTTAAATGCAGGGTCTTATCTAGTAAAACAATTGGTTATTTTCTAAACATTTTCTAAACATTTTACGACTGAAGAAAGAAAGACATGAACATCTTGGATGTCAAGGGGTGAGTAAATTATCTGTACATTTTTGTTCTGGAAGTGAACTTCTCCTTTAATTGTAATAATCCGGTGAAATTTTTATTTGCACAAGGAGTCTGACAACAGCCAGTGCTCCACACAGAGATCTGATCTCATCATCATCCAGTCTGTCTGGAATGACACAAAGAAACAGAACAAACTGAGACAGACTAAATCCAGAAGAACTGTGGCAACATCTCCAAGATGCCAAGAAACCTCCCTGCAAACCTACAGTACCGTTAAAAGTTTTAGGCACTTGTGTAAAAATGCTATAAAATGAGGATTGTGTCAAAAATACTGTCAAAAATATAATTCTTTATCAGTTAACTTTCAGTCAACTAAATTATATCAACATTTGGTGTGACCATCCTTTGCGTTTAAAGCAGCTTTTGCCCTAGGTGCACTTTTTGCAGGTAGGTCTCTTGAAAAATCTTGGAGATGTTGCCACAGTTCTTCTGGGTTTAGTCTTTCTCAGTTTTTTTTTCTGTTTCTTCATGCCATTCCAGACAGACTGGATGATGATGATGAGATCAGATCTCTGTGTGGAGCACTGGCTGTTGTCAGACTCCTTGTGCAAACAAAAATCTCACTGGATTATTACATTTAATGGCAAAATGAACGTTTGGAAATGTAAACTGATATTTCCTACTGACACACCACAGCAGAAATAGAAAAAACTGACATTTTAGCTGGTAAAAATTCTAGTGTTCTAATAATTTTGTCCACCACTTGTTGGCCCCTCAGTTACGCATTCAGGTTTTTAATGCAAAAATCATTTAAGACATAGTAAATGTCTTGTGACTTGTAGTGTGTCAAAAATAATGAGGCAGATAAAAGTTGTTGTGAAACCAGTGTGCTTATGATTATGGTCATGCCTTAAAGTAATGGGCTGTCATGGCATAATGGTTAGATAGCTGGACTTCTAACCCAAAGGTTGCAGGTTTGAGTCTCAGGTCTGGCAGGAGTTGTTGGTTCCCTCTTGTGTGCACCCGGATGGGTGAAATGCAAAGCACAAATTCTGAGTATAGAACACCATACTTGATCACACGTTATGTCCTTTGCTTTCCTTTCCTATAATATGGTAACATATACCATAATTACCATTTTGCAATATTAAGATCCAAATGCTTTTTTTTTTTTGGACAATAAAAATAAATGGAAGGCTTGCACATTCAAGTTACAAATGTTGGCACCTATTCTGATGTTAAAAATAAGTTAGATTTTTCTTTCACTCTTTTGCCGCCAATCATTTTGTGATTCACACTTTAGTCAGGTAGGTGGCAGTGATTGGCTCTAGGTTGGCTTGTTGCCATTAAACACAGTAGAAGGATAAGAAGAAAAAGACTAAACTGATTGGTTGTGAATGGAGAACGTTTTTTGTTTCAGTTTGTAGTCACCAGCAGGAGTTAAATGGTATGAAATGGAAATTCAGCTTGTTTATTTTCCAAATGTGTGTTATTGATTGTGTTATGAACAATTTATTCATGTGTATGTTTAATTTTTTAAAACAAAATGTCATAACCTGATCCTCTAATGAAATGACAGACTTCTCTCTGGTGACGTTGTAAGGGGAACTCGACGACAGCGTGGTCAAAACAGGCAGGGTCAAACACCAGCAAACAGAGATATCCAAGGCAAAGGCAAAACGTAATCCAAAAGACAGGCGAAGGTCACAATCCAAAAGGGCAGTCCAAACTAACAAAATAACAAGGCAATGAAACAAGGTAAAACTGTGGCAATGACAATGACTATTGAAATGGCAATGAAAGAAACAAGGCAATGGCAAGGAAGTCAAGTCAAGTCACCTTTATTTATATAGCCCTTTTAACAATACAGATTGTGTCAAAGCAACTGCACAGTATTTAAACAGAACAATAGTGTGTAAGTAAAGCATTATTGTAAATAATAAATTTTCAGTTAAAGGCAGTTCATCAATGAATTCAGTGATATCATTGTCAGTTCAGTTCAAATAGTATACGATATCGCTGGAAAGTGTCCCCAACTAAGCAAGCCAGAGGCGACAGCGGCAAGGAACCAAAACTCCACAGGTGACAGAAATGGAGAAAAAAACCTTGGGAGAAACCAGGCTCAGTCGGGGGACCAGTTCTCCTCTGGCCAGATGAAACCAGCAGTTTGTACCAATGTCCGATTGTAGAGAACTCATCAGGTTCCTGTGGTGTAGCACCGATGGCCGTCTAGGTTGGCGAGGTCTTTAGTGATGATCCGTCTCTGGAGCTCATCTGGTTGACATCCACGGCTATTGAAGTCATCTCCAGGTGGTGATCCATGAGCTAAGCTGGGTGCAGACTGGATCCGGGGGACTGCAGTGACCATCTGATCCGGATACAGGCTGGATCTGGTGGCTACGGTGACCTCGGAATAAGAATGAAACAGACTAATATTAGCGTAGATGCCATTCCTTTGACGATGCAACGAGTGCATCAGATGTTATGGGAGGTGTTTTCGGTTCCGGTTGACCTAATTAATGCAGCCTAACAATCCTTTAACGGATTTGAATTATAGGAATGTGTTAATGTTTTATGTGTAAGCCAGGTTAAAGAGATGTGTCTTTAATCAAGATTTAAACTGACAGAGTGTGTCTGCCTCCCGAACAGTGTTAGGTTGTTCCAGAGTTTAGGCGCTAGATAAGAAAATGATCTGCCACCGGCAGCTGATTTTGATATTCTAGGTATTATCAAATTGCCAGAATTTTGAGAACGCAGCGGACATGAGGGACTATAATGCGATAGGAGCTCGCTCAAGTACTGAGGAGCTAAACCATTGAGGGCTTTATAAGTAATTAGCAAGATTTTAAAATCTATACAATGTTTTATAGGGAGCCAATGCAGTGCTGACAGAACCGGGCTAATATGGTCATACTTTCTAGTTCTAGTAAGAACTCTAGCTGCTGCATTTTGGACCAGCTGGAGTTTGTTTATTAAGCGTGCAGAACAACCACCCAATAAAGCATTACAATAATCTACCCTTGAGGTCATGAACGCATGAATTAATGTTTCAGCATTTGACATTGATAGCATAGGTCGTAATTTCGATATATTTTTAAGATGGAAAAATGGGGTTTTGCAAATGCTAGAAATGTGGCTTTCAAAGGAGAGATTGCTATCGAATAGGACGCCTAAGTTCCTAACTGATGACGACGAATTTACAGAGCAGCCATCTAGTGTTAGACTGTGTTTTAGGTCATTACTTGTGGAGGTTTTAGGTCCAATAATTAACAACTCTGTTTTTTCAGGATTTAACAGTAAGAAGTTATTCGCCATCCAGTTTTTAATATCAGCTATGCATTCTGTTAGTTTTTCGAATTGATATGTTTTGCCGGGCTGCAAAGAAATATAGAGCTGAGTATCATCAGCGTAACAATGAAAGCTAACACCATGTTTCCTGATGATATCTCCCAAGGGTAACATGTAAAGCGTAAAAAGTAATGGCCCTAGTACTGACCCTTGAGGTACTCCATACTGCACTTTTGACCAGCTCTTTATAATAGTCAAAGATGTTTATATAAAAGCAATTTAAAATCCAGCAGAGACAGACATAAGACCTGCAAATGCAAGCAGAACAACAGTAGGCCTCTGATTCCATATACAATCAGAGACAGTTGATCTGATGTCTACAGCGAAGCTCATTCAACAGGCCTCTTCCGTCCGCCAGTGTTGACATATGCCAGAATGCAGCGAAGTGTTGCAGTTTCCCTCAGAATGATACGCAGCCAACAAGCACCTGTTTTAGCTTCTGAATTCCATTATTCTGTCAGCTTCATCTTATGCGCTTGTGATTCATCAGCCCTTCTGACGCCCCGAGCAGAATCTGAACTCTACCCTTCCTCAAAGCAAGAACAAAGTAATAAGAGCTGAAAGCCATAAACACTTTTATTTTGAGACTGTCTACCTGGGAGCCAGGTGCGTTTCTCTCCGAGTCACTGATTGATATTGATGCTATAATTACAATATGAGACGTAGGTATATGAGAGACAAAAACACGACACATCTGGATCTTGCGAGTTCGGCTCGTTTCCCCTCGAACTGTTCAAGGTCTGTTTCCCGGCAAACTCGGCTGCTCTTTCCGTACCTCCATCTTTTTTTTCTTTTCTATTTCCTAACGGGTTCACATCTCTCTTCGCCCTTTTGAAGTGGCTTTAGACTTGCGAGACTGTAGTATGTGACAAACAGGCAAAGATAGCGTCAGATTCCTCTCCACAGAGGGCTGCCGCTCACAGAGAACTTTACAAGAAAAACTGTCACAAAGCAACCTTCTCGGGATGTGCGACAGATTCATATGAACCGCTACAATACTCCTCGATACTTGATCAAA
Source organism: Garra rufa (assembly GCF_049309525.1). Classification (NCBI taxonomy): domain Eukaryota; kingdom Metazoa; phylum Chordata; class Actinopteri; order Cypriniformes; family Cyprinidae; genus Garra; species Garra rufa. The sequence goes on from NC_133361.1 coordinate 28,957,727, forward strand.
TAATGAACGCTCTGTTCTCCCTACGGTAAGCCCAATTTGTACTGGAAAATATTTGCTTTTTGTGACAGGGTGTAGTAAAGTTGTCAGCTCTTTTTAAAGGCGTGTATGTGTGTGGCTTGTTTTCCCTGCAGGAAATAAGGGTATAATTAGGACAAAGCTGGCACAAGGCTATCATTTGGCTGGACTTTGTTGATGTACAGACTGCTCGGGCGACTTCTCGTAATCATTTCTGGCCCACCTCCAATAAGAACAGGCGAATTTGGTTTCTCACAATAAGCTAAGCTCTAATAAGTGATAAGGTTTTGTGTGTGTGTGTGTTCTGCCTGTCTTGTGGTATTTTATCTGCTGTCTCTATCATGCGGATCCATCCCACAGAGCACTGCAGCACAGAGACTCTTCCGCCGCCTCTACTCAAAGACGACGGCGGTTTGCATCGGTGTTTATTTAAGATTTGTTGAAACGGCTATGCTGAGAAATGTCTGCCTCATCGTGCTTTCCTCTTTTTCTCCAGCTTCCTTTTAAGATCCAACGCCATTCCCTGTGTTTTGACACCAAAGATTTTACCAGATGAAATACACAGACCAGCAGATCCTTGCTTCTATTTTAACTTCCCAATTGATGAAAGGTGACGGTTGGGATGCTGGTGAGATACTGTACGTGTGTATCTTTAGCTGCTTTGTGAAGACTGCAGATGGTTGGGGATAATTGAAAATAGTGGATTAAAGAAACATTTCAGCATACGCCGGTCTGGATATGGGCTGACAAACTGATCTGTTTTCGTACTTCAATGAAAGGGAACGTTTATACGACATATTAAAGAAAATATTTAATAAAAGTGCTACACAAGGAATAATTGATTACAGGCCATTGAATTATTAAAAAATACTGCACACCCGAAGTACCCGAAGTACCCAAAGTACCGTCATTTTTAGTGACACATTCAATGTGAAATGTCCACTGAGTGGCACTAAAAGTGTGTTAGTTTTTTCCCCTGGAACAGATGAACATACATATGATACGTTTTATGTGACGATGGTTTTGTGGCTATAACTCTAACGCTCCGTGACATTTTAAAATAACATACCATCTGCACTACACCTAAACCTACACTGTAAATTTTTTTTCACCAGATTCAACCTAAAAACTTAAGATCAGCAGCTGCCTTAAATTTTTAAGTTAAATCAGCTTAAAACTACAAGTCATTTTAACTTAGTACAATAAAAATGAGTTGATTTAACTTGTGAGTTGAAATGACTTAAGTTGATTTAACTTAAAATTTTAAGGCAGCTGCTAAACTTAAGTTTTTAAGTAAAAACTTTTTACAGTGTACCTAAAAGTAAGAACCAAATTTCATCTCTTTCATTGGGAGTTATGTCAGGACATAATATTCATAGTTCATATGGGACATGTTAAATTGAAATCTATAACATTTTACATTTACCTATTTTATACACAATTCTAACTTTTTTCTCACAAATGCAAGTATTTTGGACTCAAAAATAGCAAGTTTGTCAGTTCTGGGGAAAAAAAAACAGAAATGTGTGATATAAACTCATGATTTTGAGCTGAGGGGAAAAGAGAGAATGACGACTTAATTTTTTAATCATAGTTGTGAGGTATAATTTCAAGGCTGCAAGAATGAAGTCAGAATTTTAAAATGTAAACTTAAATTTATCTTTTTTATATTTTATTCTATGGCTTCCATAGACTGCTACTTGAAAACTGTCATTTTCTGATAGGACACCAGATAGGCTCTGCCCACAAAAATCGTCATCACTGTTTGCAAACACCGAATTGGTATAGAATCTTAAATAATAGTGAATTTACTGCATAAAAATGAATTTATATATTTATTTATTAATTCCTGATCTTTTAACCCTTAAATGCATCAGATCTTTAGCGACCTGGGATGTCGTTCTGATTACAGCTAAAATCAACTACTTCCATCTTAAACCAGCTAAGACCAGCCAACAAGCTTAGTCTGGTTTTAGCAGTTTTTTGTTTGTTTTTTCAGCAGGGTGTTGAAAGAAGTTATTTTGAGTTTGATGCCAAATGTTTTTCTTCTATTCAAATTTGACATTGAAGGGGTGCATACAACATATTTTCCCACTGGCAGCTATGGTTGCCATACATTCAAATACAATTTTCAAGAAAAAAAATAAATAAAAAAATCTGGTGAAAATAAATGCAGAACATGTTCACATAGGACACTATTAACACAACTATATGCATGAAACCATTCAGAAAAATTTGGGCACAAATGGGTTAAATCCATACCGCGGGTCCCGCGGGTCTTTAGCTACCCAGGACGTCATTCATTACCCTCTCCCTCCCTCATTTTTTCACATTTGACAACTTTCTTAGTATTCCTCAATCTATTCATTATAAACAATATAACAAGAAAAAATAACAAAATATAAAAGAAAATCTGTTTCCCGTTTTTTTTTTTTGGTTAAAAGTCTATAGGGTCGTTTGAGACCTGAGGTGTGTAATAGTGTAAGTATATTTTTTATGTGCAAAAATATGTAAATATCTGATGACTCAATAAGTGCAATTCACCTTTATTCCTCGAGGTGGCACTGTTTAATAGACAATAATGACGTGATGTTTCACTTATAATTATCGCAGACATAAAGCAAAAGAATATCATCAGCAAAAACTGAACTGGTTTGAATGGCTTTACTGCAGAGCAATTACTTTATGTCATAAATTATAAATGTCACTGTTATTTGATGGTGGATGTGGTTAACAAGCTGCCATCAAAATATTGACTTTGAAGTCAAACGATGAAGTCTTTGAAGTGAAAACGATAGTTTTGAGAATATGGTTGAGATCACGAATATCAACCAGATGCTGAATGTACTGTGGAAGTGTGCTTTGACGTTGACAGCGATGGTAAAATCAACTGCTCAAATTGAACCCTTCTAAGTTTCAAAAGGTAATGAAATATGCTTTATATTATTCTTCTGTAATTAATCTTAAAATATCAAGAGAGTTTTATGGTCCGGGTCACTAAAGACCCGAATATGAAATAGTGATTGGTGAAATATTCATTTAAGGGTTAAGAAAGTAAATGTTATTTTAGTCCAGTTACAGCTGCAGTTATAACCCAGCTTTGCCATCTAGATTGTAATTAAACAGAAAAATAAGACTAACCCATGACATTTCTCTTTCAGTGTTTAATGTTTTGTACAAACACTGTTACATTTAAAATGCTTCAGGGGTTGAGCTTTACAAGGTTGAAGGTCAAAGCAGAAATGCCATACCGTCCTGAACTAGCAAATATCACACAACTCTACATTATTCAGTCAATATTTTTCTACTTTTACTTTTTTTCTGCCTATAGCAAAAAAGCTTGACAAGTATGGTTATAAATAAATCCTCAAAGACTCCATGTCACAGTTCTGTCTGTTTGTCGACTTGGTTTCTCCCATTGTCTCTCCCCGCCGATCTGTCTGCTTTGGTTTTGCCCTCGTTTGTCCTGATCCCCGTCACCTGTGTTTGATTATTAGTTAGCCTTTATAAACCTGTCTTTTAGTTCAGTTCCCTGTCGGTCCTTAATATTGTCTACATGTGTGAAAGCTTGCTGTGTTCCTGCCTGTTTGATCTAGAAGATTTATATTAAATATAGTTGTTATTTGTATCTCGTCTATCTTCTCGTCTTGTCCAGCACACACCATAACAGAAGGACCGACCGAAACAGTTCACAGCGTTTTCCCCTGCGTTTTATTTTTCCGTTTTGTCTCAGTGTTTTTTTTGTTTTTTTTGTCTATATGGATCCCGCCATCCGAATCCCTCTCCAGGAGCAGGGGGATCGCTCTCTCGAGGACCACACCAGAGGCTTTGTCCACCTCGTGCCTTACACGCACTACCCGGACAGCTGTCTGTCCACCTTCTACCGTGCAGGACTGAACAACGCTACCAAAGCACAGCTGTCCGGGGAGGGTCCTCGAGAGAGTATCGCCGATTACATCGAGTGGGTGCTGGTGTCCAGCAGAACCGAAGTCTTGGAGAATAACTCTTGTGACTTAATAGACTTCTATTCCGAAATACCTACCTATCATGTCCAACCTGTCTGTCAGAAATTCCCACCCACCCCCCTCTGCTGCTCATGTCTCCGTCTGCCTGGCCACCGCTGTCCCCTGACAGCCCCTCTGCTCACCCTCAGCCCACCATCAGTGCAGTGGGCTCGCCGCAGGGCTGCCAGTTACCATCGGTGTCATGGCTGGAGGATCCCTCAGCTCCACCTCCAGCCTCAGAGCCCAGATATCCACCTCGGCCCTCCGACCCTGCGGCTCCACCACGGCTCTCAGCGCCCTCATCTCCACCGTCGCCCGTCAGTCCACCAGCTCCACCGGGCTCCATCGTCTCTCCGGCTCCACCCTGGTTAGTCGTCGTCCCTCCGTCACCTCAGGACTCTGCTCCTCCGGCTGTGCTTCGTCACGCCGTCCCACCGGCTCCTACGGACTCCTCCCTCCCTCCGGCACAGCCTCCATCCTCTGTCGCTCCGGCTCCGCCGCGGACCTCTGGAACTCCGCCTCGGTCGCCAGAGCCTCCAGTTCTGCCTCGGGCTCCTCTGCCAGCTGCTCCACCTCTGACGGTCGGCCCCCTGGAGTCAAAGGCCCTTCCTCCACCATGGCTCCTCCCTCCGTCGGCTCCACCGTGGGCCGTCATCATGGCTGCAATCTGGGTCCTGCTGGGTTCCTCCTGCTTCGGGTCCCTCCTGTTTCTTCCCTGGCTCCTCCCACTGTCGTCGCCCTCTTGGACTGTCTTGTCTGCCACTAGGACTTTTGTTTTGGTCCCCCTCCTTGGGTTGCGTCCTCCGCCGAAGCCTCCTCCCTCATGAACTCTGTTTTTCTGGTTTTTCGCCCCTCTTGTCTGTTTTGTTTTTGTTTTTCTACAGCGCGAGGACGCGCCTATTCGGAGGGGGCGTAATGTCACAGTTCTGTCTGTTTGTCGACTTGGTTTCTCCCATTGTCTCTCCCTGTCGATCTGTCTGCTTTGGTTTTGCCCTCGTTTGTCCTGATCCCCGTCACCTGTGTTTGATTATTAGTTAGCCTTTATAAACCTGTCTTTTAGTTCAGTTCCCTGTCGATCCTTAATGTTGTCTACATGTGAGAAAGCTTGCTGTGTTCCTGTCTGTTTGATCTTGAAGATTTATATTAAATATAGTTGTTATTTGTATCTCGTCTATCGTCTCGTCTTGTCCAGCACGCACCATAACACTCCAAGAGCTTCTTTTTGAACAATACATATATCAAGGTTATACTTTAATTTCAATAAAGGCATTTTTAAACTATATATATATATAACCTTTTAAAGTGAAAAACTAACATATAATCTGATTAAATACCACGATAATAATTTCAGTAGTCATGGGATACAAATATGGCTCCATTTTCTGTGTTTAATGTTTGGGTCATTTTGGACCTGCATCTGTATAGAGTACCACTAGGTGTCAAAAATACGTTTTTGTTGTTTTTAAATGATCTATCAAGTTATAATAGTATTTTAAATATATATTTATCCTTTTCACATTTCTCACACACTTTTGGGACTGAATTTAGTTGATAAACATGAATGTGTACGCCTATTTACAAACCATTGCAGCATGAAAAATTCATCACTTATGCAAGTTTTTGCAAGTAAAATGAATTTAATTTGTTTGAAAACTTTTCAGAGTCATGTTTAGGTTGCTTTGATGTTGTTTTGTTAGAAATATGTAGGTTTCATAAATGTAGCAATTTTGAGTTATAAAGTATGAATTTAATAAAATGACATTCATTCCAGTGGGGTTATTATATTATGTCCTTATAATTTAATATAATTATATATATATATATATATATATTTTTTTTTTTTCTCATCAATATTGAAAAATATACATATGTTTAGCATCTGCTTTTTTCATGTGTAATTTTAAATTTCAAAGAATTTCTATTTTATTAATCAAAAATGGGTAAATGGAGTAATAACATGGTACTAACATGGTAATAACATAGTTATAACAACATTCAAAACTACTCATTAATTAGGAATTGCTGTTTGGATACAATATGGTTTCAGTTGGAAAAAAGTAAGTTGGGATACAGATTTAGCATTATGAGGGTTACACATTTAACGTCAGTAAATCTCAGCTTTAGCATTGTGTTTGTTCAAATGTGACAAAGGTAATTTTGTGAAAATGTCAAATGCTACACAGCGAAAACACAATTTCCATCCACGTGCTTTTTGTTTACAAGTCATGAACTTTCTCCTATTTGCACTCTGGTCCATCATCATTGCAGCAGAATGAGAAGAAAGATGTGCTTTGATGCTTGTGATGAGTGTGATTAAACTTTTACTATGGTTTTCCTTTGTTATTTATTGAAATGTCTGAGACATTCATCCTTCATAATGAATGTGGTGTGGAGTGGGGATGGATGGGACTGTGATTGGAATAGGAAGGTGCTTTTAGTCTTTTCATCTGTTGGAGAGAATTGAGCCATGCTTCACTGTCCAGCTCTCGTAATGAGGACAATACTTTATTCTCAAAACATGAGTGAAAACAATACCTGTAGGACATGAAGACAGACTTTTAGACAAGCTGGCATTCATTATGAAAGACCCTTGCTGGATTTTTGCTTGCTAATTAATATTATTGAACACAAGTAATTTAGTTTAACATGGCATATGTATGATAAAAAAAAGAAAATGGTCAGAAAAGGAGGTGCAACATTTATTGTTGACTTCAGAATCTCAAAAAACATTTTAAATAAGTGTTTTTTTTTTTTTTTTTTAAATGAAGTTTAGTAAATTAAGCTGTCATTCTGTAAAAGGCATCTTGGTTTAAAAATAAAATGACTTTAAAATCATTGGTTAAATAAAATAAATAAAAAATATAGTATATAAAAATATATATATATATACAATTAAATAACTTTCAGAATAATTGGCTAAATAAAATAAAATAAAATAAAGAAATACAAATAAAGTAAAAATAATTATTGGCTAAATAAATGAATGTAATATATATTTGAATAACTTTCAGAAATATTGGCTAAATCAAATCAAATAAAACTAAATATAATATAAAATAAAATAACTAAGAATCATTGGCTAAAAAACTTTCTCAATTATTGGCTAAATTAAATAAAAATACAAATAAAATAACTTTCAGAATGATTGGCTAAATAAAAATTAAATATAGTAAATAAAAATAAATTAAATTAAATATAAAATTAAATAACTTTCAGAATGACTGGCTAAATAAAATAAAATAAAAATACAAATAAAGTAAAATAATTATTGGCTAAATAAATAAATGTAAAATAAAATAACTTTCAGAATCATTTACTAAAATAAGTAAAATAAAACAAATAGAAAATCAAATCAAATAAAAAATAATAAAAATGTATAATAAATAATGTATTTATAATGTAAAAAATGTATAATAAATAAATGATGTAAAATATAATGACTTTCAGAATCACTTGCTAAAAAAACCCAAATAAAAAAATATAAAAATATAAAATGAATAAAATAAAATAAAATGCATCCTTGCTAACTTACAAAACCCAAAGTTTTCTAATAAATATATAAATAAATTCTATTCACTTTTTAAAGAGATATTTGTTTGAAAATAGGCAGAAATACTTGCAGTAACAAGTCTGAGCACTATATATAAAATTACTTAATTATTAAAAATAATCTGAATAGATAGTTTTATAGTAAATGGAGGGGATTTTTGGCTTCAAGACCTTTGAGGAAAGACATCACCCTTCACCTAAATTTGTGTTTTACTTTTCTTGCTATATTTACACTGTGTTGTATAGTTTACATAACAGATGTCATTTTACTAAAACACACTGGATTTGTGCCTCAAACCTAATTAGTAAAATAATAGGAAAGCAAAGTCTATCACATTCACAGAAGTGCCACATGCCTCGGAGTCCGGCTGCAGGATATATGCTAATGCGTGACATTATGACGGAAATGATCCCTGCCCTCTTGTAATCTCGCTTCACTGAACAGAGTCCAGCGAGGCTGATGGGATAGCGGCATGCCTATATTTTGGCTGAGGACAACCCAATGCAAACAACATTTCCATCCCATTTGTCCTGATGGGAACACCTCGCATGCCAGACTCATAAAAGTGACAGGACACAACCGCTGAAAGGGAAAGTTCATCAATCTACCAATATACGGTCACTCCGACACTTTCAGAATCATTGGCTCGTAAAGGGCCATTTACTGCCACTTTACATTAGAAATTAAACGTGTTTCAGAAAAACACCTCGCAGCTGGTTTGGTGTGGTAGCACGATGCAGCGGCGCTGAGAAGTGGTCAGCGTGCTTTGCTTCGATAAGTTTGCCTTTAAAACATCTGTTTTTAACACAAAAATTTCATTGCACGTCTCCATTGCGCTGTTTTCCATTCGTCTCACAGCTTGCCATTAATAAATAAACAAATAGACTTATAGATCACAAGGAAAAATAAATGGACAAGAGGGACTGAAACAGCGTTCTCCCTCAAATCTAGTGCTGGATGAGTTTTAGTATTCTCTTTTTCCAACATGGTGAGACTTTGTTTTTTTGTGGTGTACCTCAATTATGATTGCTGTCACAAGCACTTGTGACACATTTCTGAATTTATGTGTTTACCAGGTTACAGTAGAAACTCTGAAATGTTACGTAACGTAACAAATCTCACGTAACTGTAGCAGGATGGCATGATGACAAGAAATTATGAATCTCGACATTTGTCAGTCATTCACTTTTTCCCCTCACAAGTTGTTTTTTTATTTATACAGACCAGTCTAAACCAGGCATGTAGGCAGTGAAATCAACAGATTCCTCCTTGTGCACTTTCTGTCCCCCTCGGCTATAAAGCTCAGTAGAAACCTTTAATAATGTTCAGCTTAGCATTAGACATGGTTTCTCATGCTCTAATGATTCTCATACTCTCTAAATAAGGTTTATTTGACATAGTGAGGCATGGGAGGCATTTCTGCATTGCCGAAATTGACCTGTGTGTCGGGGTTTAATTTCCTTGACTTGTTTCTGTCTCAACCTTTAATTTGAATGGTTGAGGAATCATTGTTCGTGGAGTCGCACAGTGCCGCCGGCAAAATATCTGTAATTGGGTTTGACCTTTTACTGGGAATACCAAAGAAAGAAATGAGAGTTTTTCTAATGGCACTGGTGAGGATGCTGTGGTTTACTGAGTGCCTGTATTTCAAACCATTACAAGGAGCAGCATGTATTAAAGGGATTATTCATGGCAAAAATTGAAATTCTGTCATTAATTACTCACCCTTGAGTGGTTTTTAAACCTGTGTGACCTTCGTTCATCTTCGGAAAAACAATTTAAGACATTTTTGATGAAATCTGAGAGCTTTCTGACCCTCCAGAGACAGCAACACAACTGATACGTTCAAGGCCCAAAGTCTGACACGAAAGAGAAGAAATTGTTTTCTTTACGCACAGAAAATATACCTTTCTAAAATTAAAATTAAACCACTGATGTCACACATACTATTTTAACGATGTTAAATGTGGAACGTGTCAGTTCTGTTGCTGTCTTTGCAGGGTCATAAAGCTTTTGGATTTCATCAAAGATATCTTAGGCTACATCTACATTAAAGGGATAGTTCACCCAAAAATGAAAATTTGATGTTTATCCGCTTACCCCCAGGGCATCCAAGATGTAGGTGACTTTGTTTCTTCAGTAGAACACAAACTAAGATTTTTAACACAAACCGTTGCAGTCTGTTAGTGATTTAATGGCAGTGAATGGGCACCAAACCTTTTGAAAGTAAAAAAAAAAACATGCACAGACAAATCCAAATTACACCCTGCGGCTCGTGACGCTACATTGATGTCCTAAGACACGAAACAATCGTTTTTGCGAGAAACTGAACAGTATTTATATCATTTTTTAACTTTGATACACAGCAATGTCAAACTCAGCTCAGCATCCAGGGTGTTACATGTATACGCACTCTGGCGTAGTATACGCAAACGGCAGAAGGGGAAATCGGTGAAAAGTCAACAGTCCCGGATGAGTTTGCGCAAGCAAACGTAATCTTTTAACTTTAAATCGGTTTGAACAATCAGGACAAGTGCAATTAATTACCATTTTAAATAGCTGCTATACCCACAATCTCTGTGCACTGTGTAAACAATGAGTAACCAGATGCTGAGCACACACTTGGGACAGTTGTTGGACATTGCTGTATATCAAAGGTAAAAAATGATAGAAATACTGTTCAGTTTCTCGCAAAAAAAAATATCGTTTCGTGTCTTAGGACACTAAGATTTGTCTGTGCATGTTTTTTTTTTTAACTTTCAAAGGTTTGGTGCCCATCCACTGCCAATAAATGACTAATAGACTGCAACGGTTTGAGTTAAAAACCTTTGTTTGTGTTCTACTGCAGAAACAAAGTCACTTACATCTTTGATGCCCTGGGGGTAAGCAGATAAACATCAATTTTTGGTTTTGGGTGAACTATCCCTTTAATCCGGATGGCCATAGGCTGTGTTTACACTAGTGCGTTTTCGTTTTAAAACGCACAACTTTTGCTACAGTTACACCTGTCGTTTACACTACACCGCCGTTTTCAACCCTCGAAAACAGACTTGAGACTTGAAAACTCTGTAGACCCCGTTTTAGTTTGAAAACTGTGTAAACGGACCAAAGGAGATCATTTCTGAAATGCAGACAAAACGCTAGTGTAGACGAGGATCGTTTTATTTTTAAAAAGCTGTTTTAAAACAAAAACACACTAGTGTAAACAGGGCCTTAGTTTGTGTTTTGTAGATGAATGAAGGTCTTATGGGTTTGGAGTGATAAGCGTGTAATTACAGAAGTTTACTTCCAGAGCAAAAATTTACAGATAATTTACTAACCTCCTTGTTATCCAAGAAGTTCATGCCTGTCTTTCTTCAGTCGTCAGTAAATTATGTTTTTTGAGGAAAACATTTCAAGATTTCGCTCCATATAGTGGACTTATATGCCCCCAATTTTGGGCTCTAAATGATCCCAGCTGAGGAGGAAGGGTCTTATCAAACAAAACGGTTATTTTTTTTTTTTTAAATAATTACAATTGATATACTTTTCAACCTCAAACGCTCGTCTTGTCTAGCTCTGCTTGTGCTTTCCAGTTAGGGTATGTCAAAAAACTCATCTCATTTTCTTCTCCAACTTCAAAATCGTAAATTTTTTGTAAAGGCCTTTTGATCTTTTTTGCTTGTTCACTTTGTAAACATTGGGTCAAATGAGATGGGAGTTTTTCGACCCTTACTGTCTTAAACAAAGTTCATGCAGAGCTAGATAAGATGAGCATTTAAGGTTAAAAAGTATATAAATAGTAAATTTCTTTAGATAATAACCGATTGTTTTGTTAGATAAGACTCTTTTTCCTCGGCTTGGATCATTTAGAGCCCTTTGATGCTGCATTTAATCTGCATTTTGGAAGTTCAAACTCACGGCCACCATAAAAAAAAAAAAAAAAAACACTATATGGAGAGAAATCATAAAATGTTTTTCTTAAAAAACATAATTTCTTAACGACTGAAGAAAAAAGACATGAACATCTTAGATTGAGAAGGGAGTGAGAAAAAGTATCTGTAAAGTTTTGTTCTAGGAGTGAACTTCTCCTTTATTGACAGAATTTTCATTTTTGGGTAAACTATTCCTTTAGTTGTGGATATCACATACTCCATGTGGGCAACCATTATGCAATTGCCTCTGGTTTACAATGGCCTCTATCTATTTTAGTTTCATAGCGTGTTGTGAAGATGACTTTTCATTAGTCATAGGTAATATAGACAAGCTGGTTTATAAGATAAGCTCTCCAAATCCCACTTCTGAATGCAGATTTACTCATGGAGAATATAAAAGCTACTAAAATGCTGACATGTTCAATATTTCTGCATGTCAGAAACCTATTCTCAATAGAAAATGAGCTGTGTTCTTTATTTGAGTCGTTTAAGATGAATTATTTAACTCATTAAGATGAGTTATGCATTATCATATTATGAATTGTATTATTTTATTCTAATTTTTGGATGCAAGTGTCCATTTTAAGACGTTTGTATATTTTAAACGTACTACTTTTCAGGCATGGTGCCTTATTTACTCATGGTCACTTTGACAAAAATGACATTGTCAAAAAAACAACAACAACAACATACATACATATTTATTCAAATAAACTACACATTGACAACACACATTCATTAATAGCACCACAAGCACAGTCCCAAAAGTTTGAGACTATCAAGGATAGGACTAGAGTCTTGTCCTGACAAATATAAATCAAAATGTATTACTAAATTTCACATTTTCAAAAGCATGGTAAAACATAACTACAATGTAATATTTGTACTCATATCTTTGCGTATTTAGGCTATACAGTCTTGTTCTTAAAGTTTGGGGTTGGTATGATTATTTTATTTTATGTTCAAAAAAGTCTCTTGTATGCTCACAAAATCTCATTTATTTGATAAACAAAATACATAAAATATATAATACATAACATAGTAAAAACATTAACTTTGTTAAATATAATTACAATAAAAAAAAAAATGTTTTCTATTTAAACATACACTACCAGTCAAAAGTTTTTGAACAGTAAGATTTTTAATGTTTTTTAAAGAATTCTTCTGCTAATATTGTACAATATTGTTACTATTTAAAATAAATGCTTTCTATTTGAATATATTTTAAAAATGTAATTTATTTCTACACTACAAACAATGTACTTAGTTTAGTTTTTACCCCCTGGAAACGAGTAAAATTATCTGGTAAGTAAAATATTTTTAAAACAAGAGTATTTTACTTACCCCACTGGCAGATAATTTTACTTATTTTAAGCAAAAAATAAATACTTAATGTATAATGCATTTTGCTTATCTAGTAAATGTATCCAATCAAAGCTGAATTTTTAGCATCATTACTCCAGTCTTCAGTGTCACATGATCCTTCAAAATTCATTCTAATATACTGATTTGCTGTTCTAGAAACATTATTATTATTATTATCAATATTTAAAACAGTTGAATACATTTTTCAGCATTCTTTGATGAATAGAAAGATCCAAAGATCAACATTTATGTGATAAAGACATTTGCAATGTTTCAAAATATTTCTATTTCAGATAAATGCTGTTCTTCTGAACGTTCTATTCATCAAAGAATCCTGAAAAAAGTCTACTCATCTGTTTTCAACATAATAATCAGAATATTAGAATGATTTCTGAAGAAGATCATGTGACTCTAAAGACCGGAGTAATGATGCTAAAAATTCAGCTTTGAAATCACAGCAATAAATTTCATTTGAAAATATTTTAAAGTAGAAAACAGTTATTTTAAATAGTAAAAAATGTCAATATTTTACTGTGTTTGCTGTACTTTGGCAAATAAATGCAGACTTGGTAAGCAGAAGAGACTTCTTAAAAAAAAACAAAAAAACATTAAAAATCATACTGTTCATAAACTTTTGACCGGTAGCATATTTTAAAATGTAATTTATTTCTGTGATGATAAATCTACATTTTCAGCATCATTACTCCAGTCTTTACTGTCACATGATCCTTCTGAAATCATGCTAATATGCTGATTTGCTGCTCAGGAAACGTTATTATTACAATAAATGTTGAAAACAGTTGTGTTGCTTAATATTTTTGTATAAACTGTAGGACTTTTTGATGAATAGAAAGTTCGAAAGAGCAGCATTTATTTGAAATTGAAATATTTTATAACATCATAAATCTCTTTAATACATCCTTGCTGAGTAAAAGTATTAATTACTGACCCTAAACTTTTGAATGGTACTGAGTCCTTCAATTATATTGAATCCTTTCGGAAGCTTTTTTCCCCTAATAACAGCAAAGAGTCGGCTAGCCTTGTAATCAAATGACTGGTGTGAAAGTCTATGGAGAAGCTGACAGGCTGCTTTGATTGATTCTCCAATAGTACTGAATGAAGGGTGAGAAGTTAACATGATATTTATAGTCCCTCTGCGTTTACGATGCAGGCAGTAATGGTTATGAATGCTGCTGTGTGAATGGGGTCCCTGCTCTATCGAGTTCAGTCAGTCACTCATGACATACATTTCACTAGAAAGTAAGCATTTCCCTCCAGCCTGAACCTGTGAGTGCTGTGGAATTGCTATAATCAATTTTAAGTAGGCGAAACCTACGCTGGATAATATTTTCACCAAACCTTTCCCTTTGATAATCATAAAAGAAGAACTCCCCGTAGCTAAAACAGTCCAATAAAAAGCCATTTAACTCTCAAGTTTTGAATTGGACTATTTAAAGCCATATCTCCTCTGTAAATCCTTCTTTTTATTTGACTCGTTCCAGTCTCCCCTATAACTGCACCTCGTTTAATTGGCCCTAAAACATATTTTATGATTCAGCCTGTGGTTTAGACACAGAATGTTCAAACTGGGTTCATTTCTGCATAGAATGCAATTAAAGCGTCTGCGCCATAATGTCAGTGCCAGCTCTTTCTGTTTTGCTCTGTGTTTTGTGTTTCCTCTTTCCCCGGAGCTGCTGTACTAGAGTCTGTGCGCTGGATCTGTCCTTGGTGCTGATTGCCCACCAATACGAGGATCCAAGGCTCCTTTGGAGCGACATGCCGATAAATGCGGGCCATCGTGTTGCAGAAAGCAGAGGAAAATGATTTGTGTGCTCTCTTTTTCACTGCTTGATGAAACAGGTGCATCACACAGGCCTCGACGTGGTCTTTGTCTTTCTCTGCACATGCGTCTCATGAGATCTGCAGGCTGCTGGATACAAAGTTCCTCTCTAATGATCATTAAGTCACTGTCACATTATATTTAATTGCTGCTAGCTGGAAATGAGATTGTCTGCACAGTTGTGTAATTATGGTTTTAATTATAAAGCCCTGAGTTGAGTGAGCACTGTGTTATCGGGTAAGATAAGACCAAGGAAATGATCGCGTCTGCAACGCACACACACTCTTTCGGAAAAGCCTAATTTAAACTCTGCAGCAGGTTTTTATTTTTCCTGTGGCATATGTGGATGTAACAAGTTTTTTAAGAATGCACAAAAAGTAATCACCCTGTTTATTCTGTTAACTTAATAATAATGACTAGACTTTAATGTTTGCTTATAGGCTTAGGCCAAATTTAAAGGGATAGTTCGCTCAAAAATGTAAATTCTGTCATTAATTACTCACTCTCATGTTGTTTCAAACTCGTAAAACCTTTGTTCATCTTCAGAACACAAATTAATATATTTTTGATGAAATCTGAGACTGTTCGAGGACCAGAGAGCTCTCGGATTTCATCAGAAATATCTTAATTTGTGTTTCCTAGCTCACCCTAAAATGAAAATCCTGTCATTAATTACTCACCCTCATGTTGTTCCAAACCCGTAAGACCAAGCTGATCGGAATTGTTCCGAAGATGAACAAAGGTCTTACACTACCTGATCTAATGATAAAACTTATCTGAAGACTAAAACCAAACACTCTTTTAGCGCCATTTAGTGAACATTTCACATTGAATATGTCACGAAACGTACATGGTGGTATATCTTGCGAAAAAGTTCTCATAGGTATGTTTTCGTATGTTTTATGTTTTCTTACGAGTTTGGAACAACATGAGAGTGAGTAATTATTGACAAGATTTTAATTTTAGGGTGAGCTAGGGAACACAAATTAAGATATTTTTGATGAGATCTGAGAATGTTTAAGGACCAGAAAACTCTCGGATTTAATCAGAAATATCTTAATTTGTGTTCCGAAGATGAACGAAGGTTTTACGCTACTTGATCTCATGACAAAAACGTACCTGTGAGAACTTTTTGAGAACCTGTGAGACGCGAAATCCGTACTAATAAGTACATATCACTGCAGTTTCCAACAGAAATGAACACTAGAGGCGATAAAACATCAAGCACTTGTAGTTGTTTTCGTACACAGTTATGATTACAGCTCTATATGTTTTGCTTTCTGGACGTAACAAGCCTGCTTGGTAGCTCAGCCAGCACGGAATTGGACTTAGGATGTGGAATCCTTGGGGACGAATCCCATGAAGATACATGACTCACGATGAAAGAGCTGAAAGATGAGAGATCGAAAAACAAGCTAAAACGGCATGCTTGAGCTCTCAGATTTCATAAAAAAATATCTTAATTTGTGTTCCGAAGATGAACGAAGGTCTAACGCTACCTGATCTCATGACAAAAACATACCTGTAGAAACGTTTTCGCAAGACCAAAACCAAACATTCTTTTAGCACCACTCACTGAACATTGAATATGTCATGAAACGTACATGGCGGCATATATTTTGCATCTTGCGAAAAAGGTATGTTTTCGTCATGAGATCAGGTTGGTCTTACGGGTTCGGAACAACATGAGGGTGAGTAATTAATGACAGGATTTTCATTTTAGGGTGAGCTAGGAAACACAAATTCAGATATTTTTGATGAAATCTGAGAACGTTCGAGGACCAGAAAGCTCTCGGATTTCATCAGAAATATCTTAATTTTTGTTCCAAAGATGAACGAAGGTCTTACACTACCTGATCTCATGACAAAAACGTACTTTTGAGAACCTGTGAGACGCGAAATACGTACCAATAAGTACATATCACTGCAGTTTCCTACAGAAATTAACACTAGAGGCGCTAAAACAGCAAGCTCTTGTAATTGTTTTCGCACAGAGTTATGATTACAGCTCTTTATGTTTTACTTTCCGAACATAACAAGCTTGCTTGGTAGCTCAGCCGGCACGGAATTGGACTTAGGATGCTGAATCCTTGGGACGAATCCTGTGAATATGACAGAGCTCAAAGATGAGAGATTGAAAAACAAGCTAAAATGGCATGTTTGTGATTGCATTTTTACGTCACATTCGCTTTTGTTCATGGGTTTAGGTGTAGTGCAGGTGGTATGTTATTTTAAAACGTCATGGAGTACTAGAGTTATAGTGCCACTCAACGTACATATTAAGTCAGAATTGCGGTGAAAACCACCCTTTTAGCGCCGAATATGTCACATAACGTACACATAACGTACACGTACACATAACATACAAGTTGGTCTTATGGGTTGGGAACAACATGAGGGCAAGTAATTAATGATAGAATTTTCATTTTAGGGTGAGCTATCTCTTTAAAAGTTTAAAAGGACATTTTACCCAAAAATATACATTTTGTCATAATTTGGTCTCCCTCAAGTTGTTTCAAACCTGGATGAGTCTGTTCCATCTTCCATCAGATCCATCTTTTCACACTAAGGACAACTGAGGGACTTACCTGCAACTATTACAAAAACACTCACTGATGATCCAGAAGAAAAGAGCCTGGAGGTGAAAACTTTTTGAACTTGAAGATCAGGGTAAATTGAGCTTATTTTGTCTTCTGAGAAACATGTAAGTATCTTCTGTAGCTTCTGAAGGGTAGTTCTAAATGGGAAAAAAAAAAGATATTTGGGCAAAATAAGACAAATTTACACATCTTCATTCTGTTCAAAAGTTTTCACCTCTGGCTCTTAATGCATTGTTTTTCCTTCTGAAGCATCAGAGAGTGTTTGAAGCTTTTGTAATAGTTGTGCATGAGTCCTTCAGTTGTTGTCAGTGTGAAAAGATGGATCTCAAAACCATACAGTCAATGCTGGAAAGGGTTCAAATAAACAAAAGATGCTGGAAAAACAAAGAATTTGTGGGACCTGAAGCATTTTTCTGAAGAACAGTGGGCAGTTTAACCAATAAGAGGGACCAATAAGAGACTCATGAACAACTACCACAAAGCAAAACAGCTGTGCAGAACACAAATTAAGATATTTTTGATCAAATCTAAGAGCTTTCTGCAAGGCTGAATTTTTAGCATCATTATTCCAGTCTTTAGTTTAACACAATCTTTCAGAAATCATTCTCATATGTGACCCTGGACCACAAAACCAGTCACATGGGTCTCTCTTTTTTTTTTTTTTACATATACAAGCTTTCCATTGATGTATGGTTTGATGACACAAAATTTGACCGAGATACAACTATTTAAATATCTGAAATCTGAGGGTGCAAAAAAATAAATAAAATAAATAAATAAATATAACAAAAAATTAGAAAATCACCTTTAAAGTTGTCAAAATGAAGTTCTTGGCAATGCATATTACTAATCAAAAATTAAGTTTTGATATATTTACGGAAGGAAATATACAAAATATCTTCATGGGACATGATCTTTACTTAATATCCTAATTGTTTTTGGCATAAAAGAAAAATCTATAATTTAACTGATACGATGTATTTTTGGCTGTTGCTACAAATATACCTGTGCTACTTAAGACTGGTTTTGTGGTCCGGGGTCATATATGCTTATTTCCTGCTCAAGAAACATTTCTTCTTATTATTAAATACTACTTATTATTATATATACTACCATTCAAAAGATTGGGGTCCAGAAACAAAACACTTAAAACACTAGTAAATCAGGAGTGGATTAGT
>NC_133361.1:28981192-29027167 GCF_049309525.1 Garra rufa
CCTTTGCTGATACTAAGCTGCCAAAAACACAAATAGCTCTGAAAAATAACTTGTGCCCAAAATGTCTGAAACTTAAAGGGAAAGTTCACCAAAAAATAAACAAAATTCAGTCATTAAAGGAGTAGTTCACTTTCAGAACAAACATTTACAGTTAGAATGTTCATGTCTTTCTTTCTTCGGTCGTAAAGAAATTATGTTTTTTGAGGAAAACATTTCAGGATTTCTCTCCATATAATGGACTTTTATGGTGCCCCCGAGTTTGAACTTCCAAAATGCAGTTTAAATGCAGCCTCAAAGGGCTCCAAATGATCCCAGCCGAAGAAGAAGGGTCTTATTTAGCGAAACGATCGGTTGTTTCCTAAAACCATTTACAATTTATATGCTTTTTAATCTCTACACAGAGTACACACATAGCTAGACAAGACGAGCATTTGAGGTTAAAAAGTATATAATTCTTTTTTTTTTTTTGAAAATAAACGATTGTTTTGATAGATAAGACCCTTCTTTCCTCGGCTGTGATCGTTTAGAGTCCTTTGAAGCTGCCTTTTGGAAGTTCAAACCCGGGGGCACCATAGAAGTCCATTATATGGAGAGAAATCCTGAAATGTTTTCCTCAAAAAACATAATTTCCTTACGACTGAAGAAAGAAAGACATTAACATATTGGATGACAAGGGGGTGAGTACAATATCTACACTTTTTTGTTCTGAAAGTGAACTACTCCTTTAATTACTCACCCTCATGTCGTTCCAAACCCAAAAGATCTTTGTTTATCTTCAGAACACAAATTAAAATATTTTTGATGAAAGTAAGGACATTGATAAAATAATCCATGTGACATCGGTTCAACTGTAATTTTATAAAGCTCCAAGTATATTTTTTGTGTGCAAAGAAAACAAAAATAATGACTTTATTCAACAATTTCTTCTCTTCCGCGCCAGTCTCATAAATAACATTAAAATTGGACCCAACTGGAAGACAACTGCAAAAACTACTGTACATCTGCATTTATATCCTTATATTGCATTGATAAATACTACAGCAGTCTGTTCTAATAACAAAGTACACCATGAGTTAAATAGAATCTGCTTGATTTTCATTCTCTGCTCATTACTGTAGGTCTTATGAATGTTTGCACAGGTTGAATTTCATACGGGACAAGGCAGCCTCAGTAAAATCAACAAACATCTACAAATGTGACAGAGCCTCACTGTGGGGCAGAGGGGGGTGCTAATGTTTGATGTTTGTGCTAATTATCCACTCCGCAGTGACATTGATAACACAATCACATGCTCCGTGAGAGGATCACGCCGGAGAACGTTTCTAAGGAGGGCCTGGAGATAGAAGTGAAGTGTAAATATTCTCAGAAGCCTTAAGATCACTTGTCTTCTGTGATCAAACAAACTACAGTACAGGACCGATTCACTTTGAAGCTGACAGGCCTTCTGTTCGAGCCTCGTGACTCCAGATCAGCCCGTCCAACACGTTTCTGTTGAGCAGATGATAACAGACCCCCTGCTACGGATTGGTGTTTGGAGGTAAGAGGTCTCTTGGATCAGATTCACGGACAAAAAAAAAGCACTTTTGGCCTGTCATTGTACTTTACAAAAATATTTAGGCCTAAATGTAAGATTTGTGTATATTAAAGTTACATCCAATTGAGTCACGCAGCTTTAACATAACCAACAAACTAAAAATATTATTGTGATTTCAGTCAGACATAAATTAAAGTTTTAATTTGTGTTTGATTCTTCTTCTTCTTCTGAGCCTTCTGAGGCAAATTCTTGTCATTATCTCCTCTTACCACCAAACTCAGGTCAGACCTTCAGACTGTTCTGAAGTTATCTGATCTGACTTGCGTTTTTCATTAAATGGATGATCAAAACTACGAAAAGGCCCAAAGACTTTTATTGAGGGGTCACTTATAGAGGGTTTAAGATGTTGATTAGCATGTTGATGTTAAGCATGCTAGAAACATGTTAATAACAAACAACATGCCAATAACAGAAATATGAGTAGCAACATACTAACATGTTAATCATGTTACAAACATGTTAATCATGCTGGAAATATGATTAGCAACATGTTAAAAATATGTTAATCATGCTGGAGGGGTCAAAACGTTTGTACATTAAAACGTATAGAGTTTAAGATGCCTTTTTGAAGATTTTGAAGATGTTGCTAATCTAAACATGTTAAAAACCTGCTAATCATGTCAGAAACATGTTATGAAGATGCTAACAACATGCTTATTATGCTAGAAATATGAATAGAGAACTGCTGACATGTTAATCATGTTATAAACAGGCTAGCAACATGGTGACATCATGCTAGAAACATGATTAGCACCATTTTAAAATATGCTAATCATGCTAAAAACATGATAATCATTCAATAACATGCTAGCAACATGTTGGTAAGGGGTCGGAAATTTTGTACATTTTACTTTAAGATGTCTATGTGATGTTTCATTAACAAATTTCAGGAGGAGCTCGCGCAGATAATTAACACGGCCAATTCATCATCAGCAATCATTCCCTATCCAATCACTCTCCCTATCCAATTACTACAGTCCCTTTAAATAACCAAGCAGTCCTACCTTCAGCTATCTCTGATTCCAGCATCCCTCCCACCCCCCCTTTTTTATTTCTCTTCACCTCCAGCTAGGGGGGAGCGCTATTGGGTTCGGGCCAAATGCCGAGCTCGGACCCCTCTCCCTGGGCAGGGGGAGTGCCCCGGGCTCGGGAATGACTACCGAGCTCGGAGCCCTCTCCCGGACAGCATGCCAAACACGCTTAACTTTTACGCTGTTTATTATATGCAAAAGCGAACTAGTGAATTCAAAGATGTTGTTAGTCATGCTAAAAATGCTAGCAACATGTTAATCATGCCCTACACATGTTATCAAGATGATAACATGCGAATCATGCTAAAAATATGAGTAGCAACACAAGTAAACAACATACTTAATATGTTAGAAATATGGGCAACATCCTAAAATGTTTATCATGTTACAAACATGCTAGCATTATGTTAACAATGTTTTAATCGTGACAGAACCATGATTATCAACCATGATATGTTAGCAATATGCTAATCATTTTAAAATAAGCTAGCAACATGTTAACAGCATGCTGGAGAGGGGTCAAAACAGTAGCCTGCATTAAAACGTAGGGAAGAGTGGGGTGAGTTGTGCCAGTTTTTACTCAAAGTGACTTTATAGTGAAGCCATGACAGTAATCCCTCCAACTTAAGTATGTACATATATTTCAGGATGTTGTGCATCCCTGGGAACAATAACTTTGGATCTGAAATAAACTGCTTCAGAATTAGGGGTGAGCGGGGCACAGCCTAACGCGGGGTTAATTGTAACACACGTGGTTTAAATATTTCCACACATGCTAGCATAACCAAATTTACGGTATTTACTAGCTGCCATAGCAACACTATGCAGAGAAAAAAAGAGCGCCAAAATTCAAAAGCCTTTTGAAGATATCGCTGAATATTTATTTTACCATAGTAAAAGTACATTTCTGGCTGAAGTAAACTTTTCATTTCAGTTTTTAGTATTCATTTAAAATTAGACAAATCTGCTATTATTTTAACCTCCAATTTGTTATTTATCAGTTTAGTCGTGTTCTATGAGAGCTGTGTGTGGAGGAGTGGAGTGTTCTTCTGAATGTCTAAATGTGTTTCATCTATCTGTCCACATTGTTTTGAACTACTGTACAGCTGTGTGTTGCGATCAGGGCCGTTCAAAGCATTGTTGCGATGTGTTCATTGTCAAACTCCAAAATTACATAATTTTTATTTTTTAAAAAAAACGTCATTACTTCATTTGAAAAAGTTAACAAATGTGTTTTACTGACAAAATATTTTAGTTTGTTGTGTATATTTTTTTCATTCGATCAGATAACATTTTAAGCTGTCATATGGTCGTGTTACAACGTGCCCCTCAGATGTTACAATGTACCCCACCACCTACGGGGCATGTTGTCACGTTTCACTTCCTTTCTTTTGAGGTAAATAACGAAAAACGTATACACTGTAAATATGAAACAAAGCGATATATTTGTACTAGACAAGTGTGAAAATAACTTGGATAAAAATTGTACTCCCCAAGTGGATTTACTTAAACCACGAAATTCAAAAAGTGTTAGGTTGTGCCCCGCTCTCCCCTATTGCTTTCAGAAAAAAAGTGGTCTCGTGGCACAACTTGCCCCCGGTACGGGGTAAGTTGTGCCTTTGGGGAGAATACATCGGGGTAGCCTAATATGTGCCAGTGATTTTTGAAATAAAAAAGAACATTTTAATGTCATAAACTGTAATGTTATATAAAATCAAGAAAAATTCAATACAAAATTACTCATTTAAGGATTTTTAGATATCGTTACTCTACTAAACTATTGGCATAGCCTGGCAAGCCAGACCCACATAAATGTAGGGTCTGGGCACTCTCCATAGACAGGGCTCAACCGGAGGGGTGGGATAAACGGTTGTCTTTCAAACTCCTCTCCACGCAATAGGATAGCGCTACAACCAATCAGAGACTTAGTCGGTCAGGTGACGTAGTCAGAGCGACGAAGATTTTTAACAAAAATCAGTGCACTGTGCAGTCTGTCAGCTAAATAATAGACATAGATGGGCACTAAACCTTTAAAAGTAAACAAAAACATGCACAGACAAATCCAAATTACACCCTGCGGCTCGTGACAATACATTGATGTCCTAAGACACAAAACGATCGGTTTTTGCAAGAAAATGAACAGTATTTATATAATTTTCTTTTTACCTTTGATACAAACCCACGTCCATCTGTCATGAGCACGAGTTTAGCATATCTATGATTCGACTCGTCACATGTGAACGCGCTTTGATGTAGTATACGCAAACACCGAAAGGGGAAATATGTAAAAAAAAAAAAGTCCAGGATGAGTTTGCGCAAGCAAACGTAATCTTTTTCAGCTTTAAATGGGTTTGAACAACCAGGACAAGCGCAAGTAATTACCATTTTGAATAGCCGCTATATCCACAATCTCTTGTGCTGTGTAAACAATGAGTGTCGTATACACGCCACAGATCGCTTCCGGTGTTTGCGTATTCTACACCACAGCGCGTTCAGATGTAACGAGCTCCTGCTCAGGACACATGGACGTGGCTGTGTATCAAAAGTAAAAAAAAATATATAAATACTGTTCAGTTTTCCACGCTTAATTCACGGAACCAGGAATTCATGTCTGACTGAATTTATGGTCGCAGGTCAGTCGTCATCATGTTAAGCCCGCCCACCGACTCGTGATTGGCCCGGTACATCTTGGATTTTTCGGAAATTTAAGTGAATTGAGAGTAACTAGACTGACCTTAGAAGCAAATGTAATTTGCTGCCGCTAGGGGCGCGTCTAGATTCTAGGCTACTATTGGCATGTCATATTTTCACAAACACAAAAAAAAACCTCATATACAATATATAATATTTGTGAATCATTAGAACGTTGTCTGTCAACAAAATGCTGTCTGTCAATTATGTAACATATAAGGAATATGTGACTTTTTTCTGAACATTTCTGAACATCCCATGGTGACTTAGGCCACTTAAAAAACTGTCAAACGGCAGGTAAATCAAACACTGATGAGGCACACTCATCTCATCACACAGATTATCCCCTGTGGGAATGTGGGTCTAGATCAGGGATGCCCAACCCTGTTCCTGAAGATCTACCATCCTAAGTTCATCTCCAACCCTAATCAAACACCCCTGAACCAGCTAATCTCTTATGCCGAGTTCAGACTGCATGATTTTAGCCCCGATTTTGACTCGCCGACAGGTTTTGAGAAATCGCCAACAAATGCCCGAAATCACAGGCAAATCGGTGCTCGTTCACGCGAGTGACAATCACACAGTGTGAAATATCAAAGACGCGATCTGAGAGAATCGCCGACGTGTCGCCGACACCCGTGAGATATTTGGCATGCAAAATATCTGGACCTGTCGGCGATTCAAAATCATGCCGTGTGAAAGGTTATCTGACTGAAAATAACATTGGCGATTACCTTCAGCCAATGAGACAGCAACATCCAGGCCAGCGGGAAGTTGGGGGAGGAGTTACGAAGGTATAGACCACAATATCAACAAGCATAGCTTCGGCTTCTTTTCTTTTCGCTGCAAATGAGTGCACATTTGTATGACAAGCTTCTTGCGGGAAACCATTTTTTTTATAATAATCCCAGTCTCACGTGAGAACTTGCACGACTGACCTCACGTTGTTTCCATGTCACTTCTCGCGTGTGTTTGGTTGTGAGACGTAGTTTGCGGACCGGGACAAAGTTGTCGGCGATTCTTCGTATTGTAAAGTCATGCAGTGTGAAACCCCCTGTCGCCGATCCATCGTGCAGTGTGAACACAGCAGCGACAGAATGCTACCCCAGATAGTCATGCAGTGTGAAAACATCTGTGACGCGATTGCTTTGAAAATCGTGCAGTCTGAACTCGGCATTAGGTAGCATGTGATAATTACAGACAGCTGTGTTGGAGCAGGACTGGAACCAAAGTCTGCAGGTACAGTAGGTAGATCTCCAGGAACGGGTTTGGTCTAGATGGTCTACTACTTAACATCCCACTGGCACAACTTAACCCTGCCCCTTTGGCACAAATCACCCCAGCCCGACAATTTTGAAAGACTAGCATGATCTAGCAGTTTAGAGCTAACATTATGCTAACTGTATAGACTCACTGTGTAGCCTACCAAAGTTGAAAGTTTATTTGCACATATAACATTTAAAATACAACTTTACAAATCCAATAAAAGAAGAAAATTAAAATACTGTGCAGGAGAGAGTGAGAAGACCCCAAGGTCTTATAAAACCACCTCCCCAAAATCCCATTAAACAGACATAAAGTTACATGATCAAACAAGACGATACAATCACACATCAAGCATTTAAATATAACAAATTAACAAGATAAAATTATTTACATGTTAACATTATTTTCAGCTCTCTTTTGAAAGAGTTTAGAGTGGTTTTAGTCTTTAAAGCGGGGTCTAAATGATTCCAGAGTGAAGGCCCTCTGTATTTCAGTGTAGATTGATTGGCCGTAGTTCTACAAAAGGGAAGATAAAAGTCTTTGCAGCGCCTTGTGGAGTAAGCATGAACATCTGAAGAATACATGAAAAAGTTATTAAAAGCTCTGGGTATAGTATTTGTCATATTCACAGCACTAAAACATGTGTGAAATATTTTCAAACTTGTCTATAATTGTTCAGATGAAACAATCAAAAAACCTTGATCATATAAATTTTACTTTGCAAGGCAAAAAACAAAAGGACAAACTGTGACAAACCCCCCAAGAAGGTCCCATTGAAATCTCATCTTACAGGGAGTCCTGGGATTATGCTGGAAACATGCTAGCAACATGCCAATAATGTTAAAGCATGCTAGTAACATGCTAATCGTGTCAGATCAACATGCTAGCAACATGGTAATTTACCTATTTATCAAACTTTCAAACTTTAAGCTGTTACAACGACTTCAAGTTTTCAATTATTTTCAATAATAATAATTATTATTACTTAGCATAAATCTGTTAATTGTTAAAATATATTCAGTAAAAAAAATTTTTAACATGGTTAAGTATAGGGCTAGTTGTGGAACAAGCAATATTTAATTAGTTTATTGATGATAAATATATAAACCTGTATTGAAAAAAAAGTTCTAGAAATGTTTTTACTTGCTAGTAAGAAACACCATGTAATATACTGAGATAAAGATTAAATCTGAAATGGAAGATCTGAAGTAATTTACTGCAATAATCGTTGTTTTAACATTTTTTGTACAGTGTGGTTATTGTGTATTTAAAACACATTCAGGTTATTATTAGTATTACAGAAATCTTACCTGTTTATTACCTGCTTTGTTAGTGTATGACAAATATGCATCATATTAAGTTTATTAATTTATGTTAAAACTGTGCAATTTTATATTTCTGTGTATTATATGCAAATCAAATACATAGGCCAGGATATGTAATTTGTAATAAAATATCTGTTTTCACCTCTTTTATTCATTAGATCTGTTGCCATAAAGATGCATGCATTTGTTGCAAGGTGAGAATTTAGAATTGGTTTGTGGCATAATGGTTCATCCAATTGGTTGCAGTATAATGATAACCTTTTTAGTATTCTGAGAACCTGCAAACTGCAAAATGGCAGTGTCAGCACTCTAACATAAGACACAATGCTAAGCAAAATCACTCTTGGTTCTTATCACAACTCTTTTTGGCAGGCTGGATCAAGCATCCTCAAAAAGAGTACAATATGTTATAGCTTCCCAGACAGCTTTGGCCTGTTCTTATGAAATATTCGCAGACTATAACCCTCGCCTGCTGCCGCATCTAGATAAATGGGAAAGGGTGATATAGAGGAAATTTCAGCCATGATTTCAGATGAACTAAAATTCCATTTGCGGAGATGGTGGCAGTGCTGCATTGCAAGTAGTGGTCCATATCTCTCCATAGACTGTCAGTGGACTCTTGTCAGTGGCTCCTTACAGTAATGCCCGTGACCTTTATATGATGAAGTACTGAGAGTCTCAGCCGTGGCATGTCTCTCTGTCTTAGGGATGGTCGACAGGAAGTTGTTCTGACCCTCCCCAGCGCAAGGATGCGTGACAGAGACCGCAGGGTATCGCAAAGGCCACTATTTATCTTTGTTACACCTTTTCAGATTAGAAAAGGTTCCAATTCCACCTAGAGAACATGACTTTTTTGCCTCTTAAGTCAAGCGCCCACTGTAAAACTGAAGCTACTGTGCAACAAGAAGTGGCAGATGGTAGGCGACTCCCTGTTGCCGTCCATTCTAGTATGCACACATGTGAGATGTGCCGCGGCTAGTCGCAGATGCTACGAGACATTTCAAATTGGTGTTAAATGCAGCCAGTCTTCAGGTGAATAGTGAGACTGGCGAGAAAACATCCATGAGCAACAGCCAATTAAATTACAAGAGGACAAAAGAGTACAAGAGGGCAACACAGTGAGAAAAAAAAAATCAAACTGCTCATGTATGCTTATTTTAGTTTCTTTCTTTGCTTCATGCATTGCTACAGTATAGACAATACCTTTTTTTTGCCCACAAAATTTGAGTAGCATAATCCTGCAATACCAAGATTTATTCATTTATATAGCAGTTCATACTATTTATTGCACTTACTATTCAATTCTGCATTTGTATTGTTATTTTTAGGAATGGTTTACTTAATATTCAATATTTGAGCCTATAGTTTCTGGTTTTAATTTCAAAAGAATGTGGAAGTAAGCTATTGTCTGTGTATGTGCAAGATTTCTGCTTCTTGTCTGGTGTGTGACAAGCTTAAAGTGTGGTTACCCTGCTGTAAAAAAACAGCTAAAACCAGCCAAGCTGGTTGGCTGGTTTTAGCTTGTCAACCAGGCTGGTTTTAGCTTGTCATAGCTGACAGCAGGCTGGTTTTAGAGGGGTTTTGGCCACTTCCCCAGGTTTTGGCCAGGCTCGTATTTGCTGGTGGTCTTCCTGACCAGCTAAGACCAGCCTGGCCAGGCGGGACACCAGCTAAAACCAGCTACTTCCAGCTTAAACTAGTTAAGACCAGCCTACCAGCCTAGGCTGGTTTTAGCAGTTTTTTCCAACAGGGTAATAGTAAAACAAACTAGTGTGTTTGTGATTGCTATTATAAATGAAAAATATAGCTGCAAGCACATAAGGAAAAAGACATTGTGAATAATTAAACATGCCTCTAACCAGATAAATCAATGATTAAAAAGAGCATTTTTGGCAATTGCAGTTAATTTACCATATAAATATGATGTTTTGTAACATTTATGGCTGTTAGAGCACCACCTATGGTCGGACCTCCATGAAACTTTGCATGCTTGCTTAGAATCACTTGTTGCATCTTCTCACCATTGCTCATCATTGCTCACCAAGATTTGTGTTGTTTTGGGTTTTCCTTAGAATTTATAGGCTTTTGTGTATATTTGGCCATGCCATGCTTTTCTAAACGACCCTGTTATAGCTACCCGAAGGGTAAAGTACATTTTTTTTGATAATTATTAATCTAGAGAGTCCAGAAAATCCTGTTGCAATGCTTTTATTGAGAAAAATTTAGGACTAGTTCGCAAACGTAGGATTTTTACATTATTTAAGAATATTTAATGAACAATTTGATTGACAGCAGTGGTTCTTGAGGCAAAGTTGCTCAGTAATAATGCATTACAATATTGCGTTACTCCCTAAAAAAGTAACTAATTACATTACTTAGTTACTTTTTTATGGCAAGTAATGCGTTACATTGCTTTTGCATTACTTTTTAAATCTAGCTAGGCTTGCTTGTTTTTTAATATAAAAAGTTCTATTTTTGGCAAATGTAAAAACCCTTTCACACCAAAAGCCTCAGGCTGGACTAAAAGTAAAGTCATGTCTGTATAGTAGAACGCAGAAGAAGAAAGTAAAAAAAGAAGAAGTAGAAATGTTAGTTTATCTTGAGTAATTTTTGTTTATTAGTATGGTGGAATTGGATCATCGAAGGTCAGCAGAAAAGACACTGGTTAATAAAACGGGATTAAATACTTAAAAGACATTTGTAGTATTTAACATGTTCAATTATTGCAGGTTTGCGTCATATTCTAAGTTTCACGGATTTTATTCATTTTGAGGAATACTGAATCTGTTTTTTTTTAAGTGAGTGAGATAAATTGGTGCATGTTCACATTTATTTTAGAACTAAAGTAACATCTTCCGATTTCTCTCAACATGGGGACAGGAGAGCTTTAATCAATAATCAATAAAAGGGGAAAAAACTGGCGTTACTTATTTGAAAAAGTAACTCCGATATTTCTTGTAAATTAAAAAAGTAATGTATTACTTTACTAGTTACTTGAAAAAAGTAATCTAATTACGTAACTTGCGTTACTTGTAACGCATTACCCCCAACACTGGTAGGAGGAGATCTATCAAATTATACGAGGCCTAAAACTCACCACCACCTACTGGCCGATTTTGTTCAAAATTCTTTGGCTGATGGATGGCTGTGTTTTTTGTGATACAGGAATATTCTCATAGACAGTTGTGGAACTTTGGACAAAAACACAGCATATCAGTGTTTAATTTCATTGGACTAATGGGTGCTTAGTTATAGCTGTTGTTATGTTTCTTTCTCTGTCATAGTGCATTTTTTTTTTACTGTGACCTTAGGTTGAGGTCTTAAAAGTTTGCCGGAAATCTCTCTTTCTAATCAAGAGTTATAAGCATTTTAGTCAAAGCAGTTTTGCCCCTTACAAACATTTAGTCGTCACGACAATGTGTCGAAAGTTCTTTTTTTTTTTTTTTTTGTCCACTCTGCAGAGAACCTTTCTGCACTGGTTTGGTTCTGATCAGGTGAAAGACCTAGGATTATTTTGCAAAAGTATTTTTTAAAAGAAATCTGCAATACGTTTTTGTCTGTCATAATATAAGACAGTTGAGCCTGTGAATAACAGTTTATGAGCAATTTCATACTTCGTTTGATCGTTATAGCGCCACCGCGAGGCCGATTGGGGCGAGCCTTGGTGACATTGTAGACGGTGTGAGTACTACCATCCCTCCAAGTTTCAAGTCTCTAAGACTTACTGTTTGGTTTGCCCGATCAGTTTTAGCTTGAGAATGCTGGTCATTGGCCATTCTAACAATTACAATAAAGTTTCTGCGCTATGTGCTTGAACCCCTAATAATGTAATAAGAAACACCACTTTTTAGCATCAAGCTTCTTAATGGACTGTTTTTGTACAGCTGACACCGAAAGCCTTGCACATTCAGGTTTAAATTGAGCGCATCCACTCTTATGTTAAAAATAAGGTGGAAAGATAATCAATTCTGTCAGTCTAGTTTAACATGTGACTGCATCTTTACCTTTGTTCAGCCAAGTTTTGAAGACAAAATCCAGTAATTTCAATAGAAAATCTGGAATTTTATGTGCAGGTAAAAGATTTTCCCAACAAGTACAAGTTGTTCACATGAATTTGCCGTATTGACCAACAGAAAGCTGCTTAGTGTGAAAGTGATTTCTTTGGCCATGTTTCCATCCAAAGTTGCAAATTTAACTAATCTGTAATATTGGAATATTGCATACAACATTTGCAAACAAAGCACTATTTCCATCCTGTGAGTCCAAGAGAACAAATATGTCACTTCCTGGTAAACTAGCACCAAATATCAGTAAGAAAGATAGAAACTTCTGCAATAGGATGAGCTACAGCGTCTTTTTTCCCCCGTACAAAGTAAATTACTTGCAGACAAAATGCAATAAACACTGTCATGTTATCTTGCGTTTGGAGGAGGATTCTTGATCTTTGGGAACGCATTCGTGCAAGACCGTTCTGGGAGGCAATTAAACCAACCATTTTGACGTCAGGCATTTTAGAATGACTAAACCAACATTTTAGATACTGTGCAATAAGGTCGTCCACTGGTTAGTCTAGTTATGCAGTATGTCATGATCCCTTGAGGCAAAGCCACATGACTTTTTTCATGTGCATTGAAGATTTTATTTGCTAATGGGTCTCTATCATAGTTTATCATTTTGCCACTTCCACCCAGCTCTTTTTGTGCAATATCCCAAAATGTACTTCATACATCACTGTGACGATGTCATAAGTCATCGTCAGTCAGCTTTAACCTTTAGTATATTCCCTGTATTTTGTTGGTTTATTTTTTGTTGGGTTATACTATTAGTATGAATGTTTGTTTTCTGTTATTGTTTTAATATAATTTTGAGGTTACTTTTCTTGTCTAAGGTGCACATTAGGTCAAGAAAAAGGAGACACCAAGAGGTTTCTTTCTTATATTTCTTATTTTATTTAGAGTTTGCCAACTTCATTTACTTACCTTTGTCTCTGGGTTCATGACTGCAGCATGGTTTCCAGGGGTGGGGGTTTAAGAGGAAGTGCCGCCTTCCTGCTTCCCATTTTATACCAACATATGGAATTCTGGGTAGTGTAGGCTTAGTCCACTACATAGTCTGAGCAGGGGGGTCAGTGTTTATTGTGTTTATTCGGAGTGTACGTAAAAATGTATTGTATTGTCTATATTTTGTATTTAATTTGATAATGTTGATGTCAAGTTATTTTGAATGTTATATTTACTTAAGTTTATTTAATGTTTAGGTGTGTGTATGAATTCTTTTTGTTGGTTTCCCTGTGTTTAAGATGGTTTGACCCTTGGGTGTAAAAGGGCTTACTTAGCCTTTCTAGAGTTAGTTGTGGTTGAGGCCTCCATAAGGAAGGTCAACTCTAATGTTTTAATGTCACTTTTGAGTTAATAAACTCTACTGAGATCGCAAGCAAGTGTCTCCCTGCCTTTCTTCTGGCCATGTCCTCACAATCACTATTAAAAGCAGACGATGAAAATATTGCTAAAGTGATGGCACATTGAGTGTTGAAGTGGGCACCTGGCCGTAGCAGTTTCATAAAAAAGAGACTGGTATCCCTCATTTATTTATCACTGAATTAAGTTGAGGTATTCGATTTATTTTCCTTTCAGTGCAGTGGAAAATGTGAAATGAATAACATATCAACCTAAAACGCAGAGTCTTCCAAAGCCTAAGCTCTTCCTCTGAACATGAAAGCCCTTCCAGAGAGTTTAGCCTACAATGAAGTTTTTGATGTAGTCCTTTCCATCTGAAGTGTCCTTGAAGTAAAAGAAGGAGCGAAGAAAATAGGATGGAGATGTTTTCACTATATGGGTATTCAGCATCCTTCTCAGACGTTATATCAGCCGTGGAGTCACTGGACCAGTTTAACTCCTTCACAAGCGCTTATTACTTCCTCAGATGAAATCTCAGCGAACAACTGAGCAACTGAGAGCCTTGTTTATTTATATATTTCTGGGTATAACTTATTTATCCAGCTTTTCATATTTCAGTGGTTGTTGAGGGGAAAAAACTGACGTCTGTGTTTGCTTTCAAACCCTTGAAATGCTTGGATGTTTTCTGAATGCTTCATCAGGAACAGGGATGATCAAGCCTTTCTGTAAAGACTTACTTTGGCTTTTTTCAGACAAGCAGCAAAAGTTCTTTTTGTTTTTTATTGGCTTATCCGATTCATATTAGCGCCTACAGGCCGAGATCCTGGGATGAGTTCCAGCACGCCGTGACCCTACATAGGACAAGCAGTTTGGAGAATAGATGGATGAATGATTCATATTAGTTTATCTGTACAGCAGTGTGAAATATGCATGGTGAAACACATGAAATTTATAAACCTGGTCCGAACTGAACACACATAGGGTTAGAACTGACTCGAGCAAAAAGATTTTTGTGTAACGTTTGGCTTTAGGGTCACGATTCTCTCCTTCAAATACATTATGACATGTTTTTGCAGGGTTTGCTAGTAAAAACTACACTACACAACAAAACAGCTCATTCATTTCCATACTTGCATTGTTGACACATGCTTGATGTGCTCAAAAGTTATTATGTCAAAAGCAATTAATAATTCCCCCCTTTTAGGACGACTTATTTACAGTGCCTTGCAAAACTATTCATACCCCTTCATTTTTTTCACATTTTGTTTTGTTGCAGCATTATGTTAAACTGCTTTAAATTACTTTTTTTCCCCACATCAATCTACATCTCATACACCATAATGACAAAGCACAAAACAGGTTTGTAACAACTTTGCAAATTTATTAGAAATAAAAAACTGAAAAGATCCCATTGCATAAGTATTCATACCCTTTTCTGGGACACTCGAAATTTAGCTCAGGAGCATTCATGTTGCTTCTAGATGTTACTACACTTCGAGTGGAGTTAAACTGTGGCAAATTCATTTGAATGAGTATGATTTAGAAAGGCACACACCTCTCAGAAAAGGTCTAACAGCTGAAAATGCATATCAGAGCAAAAACCAAGTCCTGAGGTCAAGGTAACTGCCTGTAGAGCTCAGTGACAGACTTGCGTTAAGGCAATGATCGAGGGAAGAGTTCAGAAAAAAATCTTCTGCATTGAAGGTTCACAGAAGCATGTAGCCTCCATTATCCATAATGGAAGACGACTGGAACAACTAGGACTCTAGAAAATGTCTGCCAGCCCCCATCCAAGCTGACAGAGCTTGAGAGGTGAAAAGATGAGGCAAAGACTGGCAGATAATTGCCAAATGCAGATGTGCAAAGCTTGTCACATCATACCCAAAAAGACTTGAGGCTGTAAAGGTGCTTCAACTATGTACTGAGTTAAGGGTATGAATAATTATGCAATGTACTTATTTCACTGTTTTTTTTTATTTTTATAAATTAGTAAAATTTGCGAATCTGGTTTTTGCTTTGTCATTATTATGATGTATGGAGTGTAAATTGATGTGGGGAAAAACTAATTTAAAGCAGTTTAACATAATGCTGCTGCAACAAAACAAAATGTGAAAAAAATGAAGGGGTATGAATACTTTTGCAAGGCACTGTATTTTGTACCATGTCAGCAGAATGTGACAACACCTCCGTCGGGTGTTTACAAAACCTTTAGATAATAAAGAAGTGAGATTTATGCTTTAAATTAAAGGCTAAAATAATCTCCTATGTAAGTTGATATAAAACGTGCAGGTGATGCAGGTTTACAGGAAGCCGTGACGTCGCTCTATAAATACAGAGCCTGAGCTGACCTTGTGTGAAGTCTACGGCGCTGAAGGCCTGAGACCAGCTCTGAGGACCAGTCTGTGTGTCTCTAGCTGTATCGACCTCTCCTCGGGCCCTTTGTGTGGATCACCTGAAACATAGCCAGCACTCCTGTGTCCCCGCAGGGGTTGTTTTTCAAAGACTTCTCGAGACCGATATGGACTTCCTTCCCCAGCATGCCACTAGCAGTCCATCTCCAATGTCGCCTTCAGTATCAACAAAGCAATTACTCTGAATGATTCCTCTTTGTGTTATTCGATACCTTTCCTGCACGACACTTTCAAATGTAGGATGTCAATTCATGAGGGAGAATTGGAAAAGCTGATCTCTGGCAATCAAAGAAAACAAGCCTTTCTGCAAAATTTAATCTTGCTTTTAAAGTCAGAAACTGCGTTCATAAGCTATTTTACTTCTGTAATCTGGCAGGTTTGTGCGAGACGGAAGATATCCAATACAGGACTGTCCTACACTGTCTGCGGGACTCCCGCAAGGAGGTGCACATACAATGGTTTTTGATACATTTATTTAAAAAAAGAAAAAGATATAATAATTATTTTTACTTAAATTACAATTAGCTTTACATTACTTTATTTTTCCCCTTTTGATAAATTCTGATTCATATCAAAGAGCTAACAAATTAGTCAAAGCATATTTTGAGCTTCCTGCACTAAAAGAAAGTTTCAGAAATCTTCCTTGTTAAATAAGCCAGTTTCTTTTTTAACATAATCAAAAAAAAAAAAAAAAAAAACACTCTTAAAAATTCTGGGTTAAAAACAACCCAACTTGGGTTGTTTGCTACGGTGACGCATTGCTGCCACACACTTATTTTTTTTTTCCACTCAGCTATGTCGTTATAACGAGATCTTTTCTCGTAAAAACGACATCTTTTCTCGTTAAAACGACATCTTTTCTCGTAAAAACGACATAATTTTCTCGTTAAAACGACATCTTTTCTCGTAATAACGAGATCTTTTCTCTTAAAACGACATAATTTTCTCGTTAAAACGACATCTTTTTCTCGTAATAACGACATAATATGTCATACGATCTGACGTTCCTGTTATAGATGATATGATTATGTTATTGTGTATTATGCAAAGCGTTTGTCCACGCTGCCTCTTCCACAGTCCTGACATAAAGGAGGATGCACGCTGCTGGAGTTAGAATACACAAGCTATATATAGAAATAAACTGTTTTAATAATTTTAATGTATTGGTTTCAATTGTAGCTGCATGTTTATTAGGATTAATCTCCAATCTGCCCTCAGACCCAGAGGATTTAAGATGATCAGATCAAAACTGTTATTTCTGAATAATCGACTCTGAGCTTGGAATATTATTTGGATGAAAGTTTGATTTTACAGAAAATTGAAATACGATCATAAAGAAATAAAATAGAAATGACAAACGGTTTGGCTGCATTATGATAATAATAATTTCGTTCCTTTTCAAAAATGGACAAAATCAATGAAAAAAAAAATCAGTTTAGTATTTTTGTCTGTGGGTAAAAAGAGAGCTTATGCTTTAATAATTATATGTGGGCGGCAATGAAAAGTCACTTTTTTTAACTCAACCTGTCTTCATGTCTATCGCATCATGCAGAATAAATAAAAATACAAAAATACAAACAAATCTATCTTAATTTCGTTTTTCTGTTTCTCAAACAAAACGAAATAATAATAATAATAATAATAATAAGCTATTATTATTATTATTATTATTATTATTATTATTATTATTAGGCCTATTATTATATTTTCCTTATTATGAATTCTATTTATTTATTTCTGCTCATATTTCGATTTGCTGTTAAATCAATCAAAAAGATTTTATAATAAAAATAATAATACGCCCAATAATAATAATAATCATAATAATAATAATAATAATGATAATAATAATAATAATAATAATAATAATAATAATAATAATAATAATAATAATAATAATAATAAGCATAATAACAATTTGAGTAGCCTATATTATTATTATTTCATTTTGTTTGAGAAACGGAAAAACGAAAAGCTTGATTCTTCATATTTTTGTTCGTGGGTAAAACACATGAGCTTATTGCTTGAATATTAATTTAACATGCCTGGGCGGCCTTGATACTTATGATTATATACAAATTATACATTATTTATTATATATTATTAAATTTTATTTTTAGCTGAATCAAGCCACGAATCCGGTTTTTCATCTGGATTATAGCCTACTGTGGAAATATGCTGCGCTGGCTCTGAGTGTAAGCACAATGGTAGGTTACAGATAGTGAACTCACACGGGAAAGACTGTACACTACCTCTTGTTGGATTTATACGAATTAAGTAAACACAATTTTGTTTTCGATTCTTTTATTGAAGTAGACCTTTCAAGCTGCATAGAGAGACATAAATTGCGAGAGCGCACCCTGTATTTTTACAAAGGCAATTTGTAACGTTTTGTTGTTATTGTGGAAGTACATAAAATAAAGCAGACATTTATATTTCATTCCTCTGTAATCACAAAGTAAGGGATCGCGCTGGTACCGCCGACCCGAAAAGTGCAGTGAGCTTTATATGAGACTTGCAAAGAAACGTTATTGTGACTAATTTGCAGGGCTGGGTTCTCCGAAACCACCTTAACGCTACGTCGTTCTTAAGTTGTACCTTAAGAAGTACCTTATCGTTAATATGTGTTTTCAGAAACCTTCTTTGTTAAGTATACCTTCTGTAAGTCATACGTTCGTAAGGTTGGTCTGGAGCGCTCTTAGCTATACCTTACCGCTGCTGACGGTTCATACCGCTAGTGGGCACCACGCAAAAAGCTTTTTTACATCGCAGTTTAATTAGGCTACAAATAGAAAATTTTATATGAACATTTAATATAAAATCTGATTTAGTATTAAAATTGCATTTTTTACTTTACTTTAAAATTTTACACATAAAATACTTAAGTTGTTATAGCCTACACCCAGTGTCAAGTCAAGTCACCTTTATTTATATAGCGCTTTTAACAATACAGATTGTGTCAAAGCAACTGCACAGTATTTAAACAGAACAATAGTGTCTAAGTAACGCATTATTGTAAACAATCAATTTTCAGTAAAAGGCAGTTCATCAATGAATTCAGTGATATCATCATCCAGTTCAGTTCAAATAGTATACGATATGGCTGGAAAGTGTCCCCAACTAAGCAAGCCAGAGGCGACAGCGGCAAGGAACCAAAACTCCACAGGTGACAGAAATGGAGAAAAAACCTTGAGAGAAACCAGGCTCAGTCGGGGGACCAGTTCTCCTCTGGCCAGTGTATGGAAGTGTTTTCATTAATAAAGTTTCCATGGTTGTTAGCTTTTTTTAATTACTATTTCGAGGCACATCAGCGGGCGAACCATTTGACAGAAAAGGCTATGAGTCTATATAAAGAAAGATGAGTTTACACAAACTTTATAGCTATGGCAGCGAGACAGTGAGTACTTGTTTTAAATCAAAGACGGCGCCGTGCGCGGAGAGTAATAGTGTGTAATGCATACGCCAAAGTCCAATTTTGCGTGCATATGATACGCCAATCCTTCCCATTAACTTCAATGGAGAGAGGATGCATACAAATACCACGCATCATCTTTTATATCATCTATATAAAAGATGATGCGTGGTATTTATACGCATCCTCTCTCCATTGAAGTTAATTGGAAGGATTGGCGTATCATATGCACGCAAAAATGGACTTTGGCTTATGCATTACACGCTATTGCAAAGTCGTGTTATTCGTACGCAAAATGATGAGAATAAGTTGAAACACATACACATGTATTTCTGCATGTACATATTTCAATGAGCCCCGATAAATGCAGTTTGTACTATTTCTAAAACGCTTCTTTATGAAAAAAAACATTGTTTTCTCAATACTTTACCTATACCGCTGTGAAGGAAAGAGCGCACAACCGATCACCGAGGCATCGATATCAACCTATTCAGCACCTCCACCATGGACAGCACCTGCTAAGGTCGCACTTAAGAAGGTTTACCTTAAGCAATATCCTAAGGTATAGTTTGGAGAACACACGTAGGAAAGGTATACCTGTAGTTAAGGTGTAGCCTACCTTTTGAGTCTTCGTAGCACGCTAAGAGACAACGTTATCGGAGAACGCAGCCCAGAGCGGTACATCAGAGGAACATTTATTCTGCATGATGGGACAGACCGTAAAGACAAGCTGAGTCGAAAAGTGGCTTTTCCGGGCCGCTCACGCACAAATATTAAAGCATAAGCTCTCTTTTCATGAAAAAAAAAAAAATCTGGCTTTATTTATTTTCATATTGTAAACAGAACGAAATCATCATAATCGTAACACGATCAAACCGTGTGTCATTTTTCTTTTATTTCTGATACTATTTACATTTTCTGTAAAATCAAACTTTCATCCAAATAATATTCCAAGCTCAGAGTCGATTATTCAGAAATAACAGTTTTGATCTGATCATCTTAAATCCTCTGGGTCTGAGGGCAGATTAGTATGGAGATTAATCCTAATAAATTGAAACAATTACATTAAAATTATTAAAACAGTGTATTTCTATAGGCTATATAACTAGTCTATTCTAACTCCAGCAGCCTGCATCCTCCTTTAGGTCAGGACTGTGGCGAAGGCAGCGCGGACAAACGTTTAGCTCCCTCACATAATGTCTATAACAGGAACATCAGATCGTATGACATGATATGTCGTTATAACGAGAAAAAGATGTCATTTTAACGAGAAAATTATGTCGTTTTTACGAGAAAGGATCTCGTTATTACGAGAAAAGATGTCGTTTTAACGAGATAATTATGTCGTTTTTACGAGAAAAGATGTCGTTTTAACGAGAAAAGATGTCGTTTTTACGAGAAAAGATGTCGTTTTAACGACATAGCTGAGTGGGAAAAAAAATAAATGTGTGGCAGCAATGCGTCACCGTAGTTTGCCAACTCAGCACTGGTTAAATATTAGACAGAACACATGCTGGGTTATTTTGGTTGGGTTAAATGTTGTTACCCAACATGCAGGGTTGTTTTATTTAAGTCAAATATTGTTTTAAGTCAAACATTATTTTATTGCCAGTTTAAAATGGCAACAGCAATAATCAAAAGATGAACAATTATTATTAAGCACACACATATGGACAAAAATATAAGACAAATTGAATTTATTTGAGTGGATACAGCATAGTTTACAATATTACATACATTTAAACTCATTTTAACAAGCATTTTAAAAATAAAAATGAAACATTTAAAAGTAGCATTTTAATTTAAGTGTATTCAGTCGTTCTCTGTAATCACTTTTCACCGAAATCAAATAAAATCAGTTTGAAATCAAACTAAATCTGTTTGTCGAGGGAATATGAACCTCAGAACGCTGCCTTTGCGTTTCCCTGGTAGCTGAAAGATGCTATGACTGGCTCCATAACCTGCCCATAAACAAACAGTACTGAGATTAGAGAACATAGGATTTAGTGCTTTTAACAAGCCAGGCGACAAATTACCAGTAGAGGCCAAAAGAGACTATTAGAGTTTCCATTAAAACCAGTACAATTCCCATAATAACCAATAAAACCATTACAAATTATGTAATGGTTTCTTTTTTTTTTTCAGCAGTGACCTCTCAGTAATCACCAAATGATAAAAATTAAGTCAGCAAATAGCCTACAACTACATTGCAGCAAATAAAAGCAGCAAACAATGAAATTATAAAAAGTAAACAGTATCTGCATAAAGAATTAATGTAATGTGCATTTTTGGGAGGGATAAAGAGTAGGCAATCTGTCCTGTCACGTTGTTGCTGTAGTTCATTGCAAACAAAC
This sequence comes from Garra rufa, assembly GCF_049309525.1. Taxonomy (NCBI): domain Eukaryota; kingdom Metazoa; phylum Chordata; class Actinopteri; order Cypriniformes; family Cyprinidae; genus Garra; species Garra rufa. The sequence goes on from NC_133361.1 coordinate 29,002,673, forward strand.
AAAACAGAACAAAACGGAAAACACACACACACACACACACACACACACACACACACACACACACACACACACACACACACACACACACACACACACACATGTTTGTTTTTGTGAATTGTGGGGACATTCCATAGACGTAATGGTTTTTATACTGTACAAACCGTACTTTCTATCACCCTACACCTTCCCTACACCTAAACCTAGCCCTCACAGGAGACTGTGCATATCTTTACATTCTCAAAAAAACATTTTCTGTATGATTTATAAGCCTTTTGAAAAGTGGGGACATGGGCAATGTCCTCATAAGTCACCCTCTCCTTGTAATACCTATGTCATACCCATGTTATTACACACATTTGTGTCCTGATATGTCACAAAAACATGCCCACACACACACACACACACACACACACACAGTAAATTGGCAAAATAGCGCTGGTTCACACGTTTTTAGCGCTGGACGGAGGTTTTTTATCGTTGCACCGCGTTTAGCGCCATCTGAAGTTAATAAAATAAAAACGCGCCTAGAACGGATTGTCACGTTTTCTCCTGACAAATCTGGGCGGCGGTGTGAAAATATGTATATTAACCTGCACGTTAACCAAACTACAGTGTCTACAAAGGTCTGCCAATGAGGTATGTGTATACTCTTTACTTTTTAAAATATTCTTAGGCGTTTCCCTGTATTGCTGTACCTGCTTTCCACTGTTTTGTTAACCTTTGCACAAACTGTACTTGTCCCACATTTTGTTTGGACTAAAACATACATATTTATAAAACATTTATTGTTTATGACCTGTACTATGAATCCTTATAGATGATTTAATAATAATTTATGTAATGATTTAAGAGTTTAAGCCCTGGTTCTCTGACTCAAGTGATCCAGATTAGTTGTGAGGTGTAAGATTAAGAGATAAATATGTGAAGACTTGCCTTTTGGTCTGTTTTGTTACGCAAAGTTAATTCATGGCTTCAGAAAGTTAATTTTGCATGCTTTAAAAGCTCCTTATTCATATTAATTTCATTGAAAATGGTGGGCAGAATTTTCTCCCCTTGTTTTCTACGAAAGAAAGAAATTCATTACTTATGGAGTTTCTCAATGAATAAGCAAGTACACATATTTTACATTTCCATCGCCTTTTTTGTCAATATGTGTAACTATTCTGTCAGAGTTACTGATGCTGGTTATATACATGAACTTGACATAAGCAAATTAACTGTTACAAAAAAAGTTGTCACAAAAATGTGCTAACCACAGGCTCTGGGAGCTACAAATTGTGTTATGAAGGCCTACAGTTATTCTATTGCTCACAACACATAATTCACATCGATTCCTTTTGTATTCAGCTCGATTGGAACAAATTGCTCCTGACTTTTTATAGCGAAACTATTGCAATATTTCAGAATTGAGAATGTTGTTGTGCTGTTACACACTAATGCTCAATGAGACAACCATCCAAACAGTTTCCTCATTTTCTTTCCACATACTCTAAAACAACAGACAGTTCTTTGTTTTTAGCACCCATTTATATCACAAAGCAATAAAAAGATGTATGAGGCTTTGGTAATTTTAGCAGTTAGCTCATTTGGTGCATCTTTAGCATTTCGCTCATGGGTTGTGTGGAGGTGGACAGAAAGTGTACGAAGCGTTTTGGGGGTGTGAATGTGAGAAAATTAATCTCTCTCACCACAGGAATGTTTATAATGCAGGTCCAGTTGCTGGTGCTCATTTGCATCTGAGAATATCATCTGCACGGCCTCTCGCCAGAGTAGTGGACACAGGATTTAGCTAATGCGCTGGCATTATGACCATTGTTGTGTAATGGCTTGATGCATCATTCCAGGCAGAGCTGTCTGTGATCTCACCCGCAGTAATAGCTCTGTGAGAATGTATTTAACGCTGAACCGTGTGCTCCGGTAAATGGTGTGGAATTGCTCCAATTCTGTAAAGCGCAATGGCTTATGAAAGTGACACAATCAAAGTATGTGCATCCTTGTCAACTACCTAAGTGAAGTAAACACAAGAAATTAGAAATCAGGCAGTGTTGAGCATTCATGACAATGTGAGGTTTTGAAATTATATAATAAAATCATCACATTTAATTATGTTGGATTGCTTATTTTTATGGAAAATTTTTACTTTTGCATTGCTTTCAGTAGCTGACTAGCTTTTTCCAAAAAAGTGCTTGGCTTTCGGGGTGTCACACTTCAGACTGTTTAGAGTGAAGTTAGTTTTGTTTAAAGAGAAGTTCACTTCCAGAACATAAATTTACAGATAATTTACTCAACCCCTTGTCATCCAAGATGTTCATGTCTTTCTTTCTTCAGTCGATAAGAAATAGTTTGTTCTCGAAAAAGTTTTAGAATTTCTCTCCATGTAGTGAACCTTTACGGTGCCCGTGAGTTTGAACTTCCAAAATGTAGTCATTTTCTAAACAGATTGACAATTTATATACTTTTAACCCTAAAAGCTCATCTTGTCTAGCTCTGCATGAACTCTGTGTATTCCGGTTCAAGACAGTTAGGGTATGTCGAAAAACTTTTTATTTTCCAAACTCAAAATTGTCACAATTCACCTGTCACTTCTTGTCTTTTGCCTTGCACTGTTTGTCATTTGGTTTCTCCCTCTGTCTTCCCCCGTCTGTTTTTGATCATTTGGTTTAGTCCTTAGTCTATCATTATCTGTATCACCTGTGTTTGATTATTAGTCATCTGTGTCACCTGTGTTTTTAATCAGTCTCACCCTTTATAAGTCGTTTCTTTTTCAATTTGCTTTGTGTCGTCTTAAAGTTAGGTTGTTGATGTTTATTTGGTTTCCCTGTCTGTCACTTGGAAATAAATACGTTCTTTGGATTTACTCCTGGCTCTTGGACTTTCACTAGAGCTCTGTGTCACCCAGCAACCCTGACAGAAGACGACACCAAACATTAAAGATGGCTGAGGACAGGCTATGGGGACTACGGCAGAGTGGTCGGACATTGGAGAGGTATGTGGAGGAGTTCATTGAGCTTCACCATCAGGTGAGCTGGCCCGACGCCAGTATCAACATTGTGTTTCTGTTGGGGCTGGACCAAGACATGATTGGTTGCGATCTCTCTGTTCATGATTTCCCGTTTGTCGAATTGGTCAATATCATTCTTTCTTTAAACCGCTCTAATTTCGAAATAGAGAATGTGAGTCAAGTTCATCCAGCCCCCTCAGAAGCACATCACATCGCGTCAGCTCACCTAACGCCAAGAACCTCCACATACCCCACCAATGGTCCCGGCCACCTGCCAACCCAGAGACACCCCAAGATGTCCAGCCTTCCTGAGCCTCCGCTGGTTCCGCCCAGCCTTCCTGATCCTCCGCTGGTCTTGTCCAGCCTTCCTGAGCCTCCGCTGGTTCCGCCCAGCATTCCTGATCCTCCACTGGTCCCGTCCAGCCTGCCTGAACCTCCGCTGGTCCCGCCCAGCCTTCCTGATCCTCTGCTGGTCCCGTCCAGCCTGCCTGAACCTCCGCTGGTCCCGCCCAGCCTTCCTGATCCTCTGCTGGTCCTGTCCAGCCCTCCTGAACCTCCGCTGGTTCCGCCCAGCCTTCCTGATCCTCCGCTGGTCTTGTCCAGCCTTCCTGAGCCTCCGCTGGTTCCGCCCAGCATTCCTGATCCTCCACTGGTCCCGTCCAGCCTGCCTGAACCTCCGCTGGTCCCGCCCAGCCTTCCTGATCCTCTGCTGGTCCTGTCCAGCCCTCCTGAACCTCCGCTGGTTCCGCCCAGCCTTCCTGATCCTCCGCTGGTCTTGTCCAGCCTTCCTGAACCTCCGCTGGTTCCGCCCAGCCTTCCTGATCCTCCGCTGGTCCTGTCCAGCCTTCCTGAAACCCCGCTGGTCCAGTCCAGCCTTCAAGAGCGCCCTCCAGTGACCGCGCCGCCAGAGCGCCCTCCAGTGACCGCGCCGCCAGAGCGCCCTCCAGTGACCGCGCCGCCAGAGCGCCGTCCAGAGCCCGCTCCTCAAGAGCGCCGTCCAGAGCCCGCTCCTCAAGAGCGCCGTCCAGAGCCCGCTCCTCAAGAGCGCCGTCCAGAGCCCGCTCCTCAAGAGCGCCGTCCAGAGCCCGCTCCTCAAGAGCGCCGTCCAGAGCCCGCTCCTCAAGAGCGCCGTCCAGAGCCTCAGCTGGTCCCGTCCGGCCGTCCAGAGCCTCAGCTGGTCCCGTCCGGCCGTCCAGAACCTCAGCTGGCCCCGTCCTGCCGTCCAGAGTCTCAGCTGATCCCGGCCAGCCTTCCAAAGCCTCCCCCCTATGAACTGCTGAATTTCCCAAAGAAAATTTTGGGGGGGGGCTATATACCCCGAGTCCACGTGGCCTGGCCGAGGACCGAGGCCAGGGCCACGGGGACTGCTCAGCCACGGCCACCTAAACTGCCAGTCCGGCCATGGCCTCCTGACCCACCATGGCCACCCGAACTACCTGTCCGGCCGTGGCCGCCTGACCCGCCATGGCCGCTCGAACTGCCTGTCCGGCCGTGGCCGCCTGACCCGCCATGGCCGCTCGAACTGCCTGTCCGGCCGTGGCCGCCTGACCCGCCATGGCCGCTCGAACTGCCTGTCCGGCCGTGGCCGCCTGACCCGCCATGGCTTCCTGTTCCGCCCTGGAGGCCTTCCCAACCCAGCAAGGTCCTGCTCCGTAACAGCCTCCAGGGCGCCCGCCCCCCCTCCCCGGTGTTTCCATCACGGCGCGAGACGCGCCTACCGGGAGGGGGAGGTACTGTCACAATTCACCTGTCACTTCTTGTCTTTTGCCTTGCACTGTTTGTCATTTGGTTTCTCCCTCTGTCTTCCCCCGTCTGTTTTTGATCATTTGGTTTAGTCCTTAGTCTATCATTATCTGTATCACCTGTGTTTGATTATTAGTCATCTGTGTCACCTGTGTTTGTAATCAGTCTCACCCTTTATAAGTCGTTTCTTTTTCCATTTGCTTTGTGTCGTCTTAAAGTTAGGTTGTTGATGTTTATTTGGTTTCCCTGTCTGTCACTTGGAAATAAATACGTTCTTTGGATTTACTCCTGGCTCTTGGACTTTCACTAGAGCTCTGTGTCACCCAGCAACCCTGACAAAAATAGTCTTCCATTGCCATTTAACATTTTTTTTGTAAAGGGTGTTTGATCTTCCTTGCATGTTCACTTTGTAAACACTGTGTCCGTATTTCTGCAGCGATGTAGGGTGATTTTTGAAGTTGGAGAAGAAAATTGGATGGGAGTTTTTCAACTTGACCTGAAATACACAGAGTACATGCAGAGCTAGACAGGGTGAGCATTTAAGGTTAAAAAGTATATAAAATGTATTTTTTTTTCAGAAAATGGTTTGGCTGGATAAGACCCTTCTTCCTTGCCTGGGATCGTTTAGAGCCCCTGCATTTAAACTGCATTTTGGAAGTTCAAATTCACGGGCACCATTAAAGTCCACTGTATGGAGAGAAATATTGAAATGTTTTCCTCAAAAAACATAATTTCTTATCGACTGAAGAAAGAAAGACATGAACATCTTGGATGACAAGGGGTTGAGTAAACTATCTGTACATTTTTGTTCTGGAAGTGAACTTCTCCTTTAACATTAGGCATTAAAAATGATAAATAAATGCAATACTTTTACAGCTTTTAATTAATCTAGGTTAAATAAATAGTTCATGTACAAATAAAAAAAATTGCTGAAAATGTTCTCAAAGGCCATTCTAGCCCAGCAAGCAATAGTCGTCATTTCACCGTCTGGGTTAACTATAAACCCGATATAGTCTGGCTATGTGTAACCCACTTCCAGCCCAAATAACCTTGAATTTGGTTGCATGCCATTTTTTTTGGCAAAATAACTAGTTAGATGTATGATATTCCATCCTGTAAGCAAACTCAGCAACGTTTACAAGGTTTTATGAAAAAAATTTAATTGATGACTAGTTTAATATTGGGATATGTTTAGACGTCTATTAAATTTTCACTGACAGCCCAAATACAAACTTGTTTTAGCCTAGACGTCTGGGCTGTGTTTTCACGGCTAATAGATGTCTTTTAGACCAAAAATTGCTTGCTGGGAGGTGTAGATGAGTTTGTTTTGTTCATCGGATTTGGAGAAATTTAACGTTATATCACTTGCTCACCAGTGGATCCTCTGCAGTGAATGGGTGCCGTCAAAATAAGTGTCCAAACAGCTGATAAAAACATCAAATAATCCAAAAATAATCCACACGATTCCAGTCCATCAATTAATGTCTTAAAGGGATAGTTTACCCAAAAGGAAAATTTATGTAATTAATTATTTACCCTCATGACGTGATCTTCGGAACACAAATTAAGATTTTTTTTTTTTTTTTTTTTTATGAAATCGGAGAGCTTTCTGCTTTATTGGTCTTACGGATTTTTAATGGCATGTGGGTGGCCACACACACACTGCAAGTTTCAGGAGTGGCAGCCGCATTTAAATGTGGGAGTGAGTCCTGTAAATTGTTTCACGTGTGTAGTCACTCCCACATTTGTAACCAAAGCAACATTTTGGCATCTTGCGGGAGTGAATAAGAATTTAGCCATTTGATATCTGCCATTTTTTTTTTGTCAGTTTTTTTTAAATTTTTTTATTAAACTACGGCTGATAGATGTGCTGTGTTTTGTTTATGTTCGGAAGGCTGCTTTAAAGAGCGCTGTCTTGTAGTGTTGCCATGTTTTCATATTTTCAAGAGCTTTTAGGCATGTTGTTTGGTCTTAGCTCATAAAGCTAGGCACTTTATGGAGTTAATAAAGTGGCTTGCTGCGGATATAAGATATATGATTTTTTTGGTGTTATAAAACAAAGCATTTGGGTGTTTCAGTGTTTTTTTGTGTGTGTGCTTGTCCTTGTTTGTTTTTTTTTGTTTCTTTGTTTTCTATAAAGATCTGGCAACCCTGACACTTTACCGCAGGGCTCGTGAGCGCAACTAGCCATGTGTTAAAATGTGCTAAGGTTAAGACTTCTTTCACTGTTTTCTTGCATCTCACATACAGACGAAGACACGTTCTGATGCATGGTTAAATACGTCATTAACAAATAGTTCAGTTCGGTTCTGTACACATTGTGTAGAATTTCTGTAAATGCGGTTGTCACTTCTTGTACTTTTCAGAAGTTAATGCAGTTGTCAAATGCGGTTGTAACTCCTGTATTTTAGTGAATTATGTGTGTACAGAACGCGATTAAGAAGTAAAAGGTGAACTGACAACCGAATGTAGCTGCAGTGTGTACATGGCCAAAATCAACCTCTTAGGTAAACAGCTGTGATTTTGTAAGAAATTCATTACTAAAGCATTGCAAACCATTACTTCTGTCCAAAATGTGAATCTATAGTCTATAACACTTCCTCCAGTGAAAAACAAAACAAAAACGTATCGCCTGTTGTTCAGTGCTTGATATGTGCATATTTTTCTCCTGATTCAGACGAGACGACTTTTTCTCTAAGAGTTAAAAATACCTTAAGGATGAATTTGTTTCTTATAAACACACCGCTTTCCCTTCTCAAGATGTTAATTGATGGACTGGAGTCTTATGGAGTACTTGTGATCAGCTGTTTGGACTCTCATTCTGACGGCACCCATTCACTGCAGAAGATTAATTCACGAGTATGTGATGTAATACTAAATGTATCCAAATCTCTTCAGATGAAGAAACAAACTCATCTACATCTTGGATGGCCTGAGGCTGAGTAAATTTACATTTTTTGGTAAACTATTTCTTTAAAGGCTTTCTACATTTCATCACATGAGTGCCTTGGGGTTTTCTTCCATGCTAATTTAATTCAAACCTGTCATGCTCTGTATGTGAACCAAATACCTGTGATCTACACTGTTTGCGCACCTTACACGTCCTATTTCTACGAAAGGAGTTGTATTTCTAAGTAGATATATAATAAATAATAGAAAATTGTGTATGTTGCATATTTGAAAAAGTAATATGGACATTATGTGGTAAATGTAATAAGTAACATCTTACTTGTAACGTTTCACCCCCAACTCTGCTCTTTGAGATGAATACGGCCAGGCCTTCACTTGTGTCTAGTTTAGTGAGTGTCGCCAAGGCAGAGCCAGTGACAGAAAACATTCCCAACCTCATTCATCAAGCAGTTTTTTTGCTCTGAGCATCTCAAATTCCTCTCTCCTTTCCTGTCATAGAAATTTTCTAACTTACCACGGATGTTCCTGAGGGATTTTATCACGCATTGACTACAAGAGAATGCAAATGGCATACACAGGCATGAATCTGGGACAAGATGGCCATGACCTGCAGAGGTCTCCTCTCTGAGCCGGGCGTCTGGGGATTCAGAATTCTCCACAGCTGAAGCTTAATTAGCCCAACTCCGTTGCCTGGAGAAGTGTTCAGCGCTTGACCTTTCCTAAAGGTAAGCGACCGGTGCGTGTTCAACAGGCCACAGGAAAATGAGCAGCACCAAGGAGGTTTCTGACAAGCCCAACTAGGAGGGGAGGTGGAGATGGCAAAGGCATTTGAGCTGGCGCCCAGACAGTGTCTCGTCTAAAGATACCCTGAGAAACATGCCTTGCCAAAGGGAAGTTTATCACTATTCTCACTGCTGATCATTAAAAGGAGACTGAGCTGAATGCACAGCAGGTTTTGTGCTCATCAGAAGTGGGTTTAAAAAACGAGGAAAATGAAAACATTCAAGTATTGGCGGATAGCAGAAGATCGTTACGTTGAAATGAAGCCTACTAATCTGTTAATAATATTAATAATATGGCTAAATGATAAGCCTTTGTGTAAGTATTACCTCCCACCACCCTCACAAAAAAAGAAAGGAAAAAAAGAAAGAAAAGAGCCTCATGTTGCTGCAAATTTGTATGAGTTTCATTCTGTTGAGCACAAAAGAAGATATTTTGAAGAATGTGGTTAACCAAAATGCTGTTAGTTGCTGTTAATTTCCATACTATGGAAAAATCCCTTAAAATAATCTGGTAAATAGAAGTTAAAATAAAGTACATTTTTTAAATCTAAAAATATATATTTATAATTTATTATATATATTATATTATATATATATATATATATATATATATATATATATATATATATATATATATATAATTATTATATATATATATATATATATATATATATATATATATATATATATATATAATTATTATATTATATTTAATTATTTATTATTTTATTAAGTATTTCATAAATTATAGATTATTTTATAGTTTTTTTATTGCAATCTAATAAATGTAATTGTTTAAAAAAACATCTAAAAATATCTCTACAAAAATTATCCCTTAAGATCATTAGGTAAATAGAAGTTTAAACTAATAAAATAAAATAAAATGTAATTAAATTAAAAATTAAATCTAAAAACTACTATATATATTTATATTTTTTACTAATTATTTTATACATTATAGTTATTTTAAGTTTAACATTTTTTATATTAAAAAATGTTGAATTCAGCAGGGATGCATAAAAAAAAATCAAATAAATGAAATTGTTGGTCTCCACAAAAATAATCCCTTAAGATAACCAGGTAAATAGAAGTTTTAAATAATAATATAATAATAATAATAGTTAATATACTACTAATATAATTTAATATAACTACTAAATATAATAATAACAATAATAATAATAATAATAATAATAATAATTTTATTTTTATTATTAATTAATTAAATTTTTGTAATAATTGTAAAATATAAAAATAATATCTGTCTGTCTATCTATAGTATCTGTCTGATGAACTGTCTGTCTGTCTGTCTGTCTAAACTGTTTTTTTTTTTTAAATCTATCTGTATATTTTTTAGCAATTTATTTTATTTTAATTTTTTTTTACAAAAAAATTAAATTCCCCCCAAAAAAGGTCTTCATAAAAAAAAAAATGCGACACAACTGTATTTAAAATTGAAAATAAGAAATGTTATTTAAACAGCTTATTTATGCAATGTATATTATTATTATTATTATTATTATTATTATTATTATTATTATTACTAATAATAACTAATATATATAAATCTAATTTGCTCTCCTTGCAAACTTGCATTTTTATTTTTGGTCCTTCTCTTTATTTATTTATTTATTTATTTATTTATTTATTTATTTAAATGTGGAACACAAAACATATAAGAATGTTGTGTATTTGTTGCCATATGAAGTCTGTTCACGTAATGCGTTATTCATGTTGATAACTAACCATTGGCTTCATTAATAAGCAAAACATTGTTCCTTATTTGTAAATTGGCCATTTCCAATTTAGTAGCCTGTAACATTTTACATACAAATGGCTTATTGGAATTACTTCTACTCACGTTTCCTGAAAGAAGCTAGATGCTCACATCAATAGAACTGAGTTGTGTTTATGTAGAAAAATTGTGTGGGCATGGGCTTGTGCATATGGTATTCATTGTTTTTCTCTGGCATGGATATGTCGAGACCTTGACTTCATCAAAGTTGCTAACTGTGTGCACTGCAGCTCTAATAGCTCGCTCTTCATTAGTGTGGCCCAGGAGCTGTCAGGTTGAGTATGTCAAGCATAAAGAATCAGAGAAGCTGCTTCCAGGTCTCGCAGTTACACTCTCTCATCAGCCACCATCACTGCTGCTTTTTAAACCAAGCCACTTCTTTTATATGTTTCCCTATGTCATAAAATCTCTATTTTAGGAAAAAGGTGCAGTGGTGCTGATGACTGTTGTGAATTGAAAGCCGCAGTGCCTTGGAGCAGGAAGAGGTTTGCGCACGTGATCGTCCTGTACATAATAAGAAATCCTTTGAAGGTGGGGCATGCCTGTCATCCTATAAATCATCCATAGGCAAGTATTCCTCTCTGGCAGTGCGGCCAGGCACCGTTCTCATTATCCGGTGTGGGCTTGCCTCTCGGTGAAGAGCGGTGAGGTGAGGCGCTTTGATAAAAATACTTCACAAAGTCGCCGTCACCATTAACGGCTCTCGCTCTCGTGTGAACGCGACGAGGAGAGGGATGAGAAAAATACACTGTGATTTTAAGCAGCGATAAAATTGATTTAAAGCCATATCAAAACATGACGGGCTTTTTACAAGTGTCATGTACTTTTACGCAGAGGGACCCATTTTCCAGCTCTGTGCTTTGCTCATCAGTTTGGCAGTGCACGCCGCAGAGCAGAGGTGATTACTTTAGAGAATTAGATTTAATCACTTAAAATGCTGAGGGAGCCGTTCTTGGGCCATAATACTGCTCGGAGAGTTTGCTTTGTTTATTCCCCTTTGGATTTTATTTAATGAGTTTTAATGTTATGGAAGGCTTTTTTTAAAATTTCAGCTATTTGTTATAAAAACAGTATTAAATATTCATTTTTACTTAAGTATAAGGCTTTTTTTATTTAAAAGGGCTTCCAAGAAAATGGAGAAAAAAGTTAATTTCTTATTTATTCAGCTCTGCATTTTATAACATACTGTATGTATTCTGAGTGAAAATGAAGAGAGGCAGGATTATTTCCTCTGTGAATGCAGTACACTTTGGTGTCCAGTGACCTTTTTTTTAGATGCACAAATCCCATGTTTCTAATGGTCTTTTAAATGAACCATTATCTAACATGCAATACAATATAATAGAAAAGCTAGTTTTAAATGCATCACTCCCTGCCTTTAAAATTGTGGTTTTAGCCTTCACCTTTTCCTCTGTATCCAACATATATACCGTTCAAAAGTTTGGGATCAGTAAGATTTTTAAGTTTATTTTTTTAAGAAGTCCGTTATTCTCACCATTTATTTGATCAAATATACAGAAAACAAAAATAGATATGTATTAAATATTATTAAAAATTTTCTATTTTAATACACTCTAAAATATAATTTGTTCCTTTCATGCAAAGCTGAATTTTCATCAGCCATTACTTCAATCTACAGTGTCACACAGTCCTTCAGAAATGAATCTAATATGCTGATTTGATACTTATCAATCTTATCTAACAATAAGTCTTTACTATCACTTTTTATTAATTGAACTCATACTTGCTTACAAATGTTTTTATTTTATTTTGAAAAATACTTTAATACTTTATTTATCAACGTATCCTGAAAAGCATAATTTTACCAAAAAAAAAAAAAAAAAAAAAAAAAACGGATTATGTGACACTGAAGACTGGAGTAATGACTGAAATTTAGCTTTGAATAAATTACATTTTAACGTGTATTAAAATAGAACACCATTCTTTTAATTAGTAATAATATTTCACAATATTACTGTTTTTTTATTGTAATTTTGATCCAATAAATTTAGGCTTGATGAGCATGAGAGACTTCTTTAAAAACATAAATCTTACTGATCCCAAACTTTTGAACGCCAGTGTTTATTTAATTTAATTTATAAGCAATTGTGTAAACTATTTATTTAATTAGTCTGTTTAGTTTTCACATTTCTTGTTTTATTAAAATCTAAACAAAGTCACACATATAAAAACATTTAAAATATCCTTACTACTGGGGGAGGTTTTGTGAATTTAGCACTTTTCATGTCATTGCATTAGTTTAGAGGATTCTAAATAATTTTTGACTAGTTATATTTTATTCATATGTCATGCTATGTCCTTTGTAGAGGACACCAGGTCTTTAAAAAGTCCTGTTAAAATAAAAATTAAAAAATACATTAATAGACATCAAATGGCAAAAAATTGTGGGATTTTTGTTTTAATCATGAATCAATTTGTATTTTTTATACCAAACTTTATATAAAGATGATTCTCAACTATGTTATGAACGATATAACAGAATGATTTGATATGCCATTTTTCTTTGTGCAAAATGTGTGTAAAATGGCCATAAACTGGGTTTTCCAATATATATTATGTATCTATAAACCTTATCTAATTTGCATATTAATGTGATTTTGGGGCAACATAAAAATGTAAAATAAATAAGTTTAATAATGGGAGTAATAAATGAAAGGATTTCCATAATAATGTCTAATATTCATAGCAATATTGAAATCTAATTTCTTTCCCTATTCACTTAAAGTGTCTCCCAAAATGTGTAATAACCATGCTTTAAGTCCTGGTGTCCTCTACAGTGGGCATGTATGAAACTGGTGTTCTGTTTCATAACAGAAAGTCATATTTTGATTTGAAGCCCCATAACATTTTACTGAGATGTTGTTTTATGACAAACAATTTGAAAATTGGTCAGTTTTAGATGCTAATTACGAAATAGTATTTTATTTTCATAAGGGTGTTAATTTTGGTCACTAAATTAATGTCATACATTTTTTTAAAGACCAAGGAGAAGGAGTGGTCATGGTGAAATGTCCAAACATTTGGAATTTTTTTAAAGCCCTGAACGTGCTCTTTACAGGACATTCAGACTTAAAATGGCATGTAAGGTCTCAGAGAAATCACTAAAAACTCTAGAGTTCAACTTCATAAAAGGATATGACATACAGGATGGTAAAATAATAAGACATCTGATTGGCAGTTTTCCATGAATAAAATACAAATGAATAAAAAGAGAAATTTCTTTTTCAATTAAGTCAGTAAAAAGAGAGTAGAGAAGTCTCTTTTGCTTACAAAGACTAGACTTATTTGATAAAAAATACAGTCAAACTATATTTTGAAATATAATCTAAAATAACTGTTTTATATTATATTTATTTAAATGAAATTTATCCCTGTAATGCAAAGCTGAACTTTCAGCATCATTGCTCCAGTCTTGAGTGTCACATGATCCTTTAGAAATCATTATATTATGCTGGTTTGCTGTTCAAGAAACATTTATTATTAATGCTAAAACCACAATTGTGTAATTTCTATCAGGATTCTTTGATGAATAGAAAACAGCATTTATTTGAATCAGAAATCTTTGCTCATGCTTTTGATCAACTGAATGTGTCCTTGCTGAATAGAAATATTAATCTCTTTTTAAAAGAAATCTCACTGACCTCAAACTTCTGAATGATAGTGTATTTTTTTCTTTGACCATTTGTGGTTGTTATGCACCTGTTTTCACTGACCATTATTGAAGAAGGAAAAATAAAATCTCCATTTATTAATTCATATTTTATTCATGGAAAGTGCCATTTACATGCCTTATTAAAGCACCCAAATAAAGTGCTTGAGTTGTATCAAGTGGCAGAAATCCACAGTCTTGTGGCCTAAATAAATGTGACCACGTTCAGTGCAAAAGCAGCTCATTTTTTTTCCCTCTAACAAGGATGGACTAATACTGCATGAAGATAGACGTTTCTGGCATGCTGTTCATTAGGTGAGACAGTGTTGTGACACTCATAGCCCTCTGATGGCCTCGCTCGTTCTACATGCCAGTCTGAGCTCTAAATGCTGAAACCGCTGCAGGACACAAAACCGTCTCTGACTTGACAGCCGTGACAAGGGGTTGGCCTTATCAAATCAAGATAGAATGCTAATTGAGAGGCTTTTTGCAGAAAACTTGTGCTGCTTTTGTGCAGGCAATTGTAACGAACTACTTTGCTTTACTGGAGATCAGATCTTTTGTGTGCCATGCACAAAATCGGCTACAGAAAACCTCGCTTCCCCTCGATACTCTCACTTTTGAACAGTTCTCAGCAGGTATTCCGTCCATTTGACATCTGTGGGATTTTGGGTATACTTCAGCCTTTTTTTCCTCCTTATACCAAGACAAAATGCTTGTGCTTGTGCTATGGATTGTGTGGCCAATGCTAGTACGTCTGTGTAGTTTTGTTGTAATATTGATGCATGTTCCTTGTGTTAGCATTTACTTTTTTTTTTCTTTTTTTTTTTTTTCATGAAGACAGTTTTGCTGAATTGTAATGAATTTCAGCAGATGGATGATGACTCTTCAGCACCTCAAATGATCTCTCAAGTGTGGAGCAATATGCTTTTCTCTTTTTTTGCTCATTAGCACGTCTATTTTTGATGTTTGTAATGGTGCAACATATTGTTGCAATCCACCTTTTTTACCCTTAAGACTATGCTAATGCGTATCAGCAAAAGATCTTTAACATCTGCTGTTTTATCCAAGTTCTTTAGAGGTTAAATCAATTACTTCTACTGTACTTGATGTTTAAAGTTTGGTATCTTGAAGCTATAAATAAACTGCTTTGCGTTATAGTACAGCGTCTTACATTGTGTTGTAGGTGTGAAAATGATGACAATAACAGCTGTGTTAGCTGTTTTTTTTTTCTCTCCATACGTTTTCTAACACGTTCTGATACTTTTGACCAGTTTTGGTTACAAATCTGAGATTAGAAATGCTTATTACATTGACAAGTTGTATTCAAAGTGTGTTTGTATGCATTTTTTTTTATTTAGCACGCAGTGTCCCCATGCACTATCTGATATTTATCCTCGTTAAACGGCTTTTTAGCTCAGAAATGCTTTATGCCAGTGAATCATTTAGCATCTTCAGACTTGCTGACATCAGGTTGGCTGATGTGTTGTTATAGGGCCGCGTTAGAAAAATGCCTGAATTTGCGCACCGTAATCTTTAACATCTAGCACTAGCAACACTTCTTAATTAACACTTTCCCCCAATTGATGACAATTTTTTTCATATCATGCAATGCTTCTCTGTCGGAAGCTGTTGCATTCGTTCAAAAATAGTAAACACGCAAAGATCATCTGCGTAAATGAGAATAGTTCTAACATAATCATTCAAAAACAGCCTAACGTTACAGTGAAAAATGATGTCTATGAAGCAGTACACTAGCAGTCTTGTGATGTTGCTAAATAGAGTATTATTTTGTGTATTTGTTGTAATGCAATATGTTTATGCAGTTTGAGGTTCAAAAAACATTATTTTCCACATACTGTACATTATTGTTGCTCCTCTCTGCCCTGCCTTTCTGAAACGCTTCGATTTTTACAAAATTCATTGTTGATGGAAACTGAGGTGTTCTCTGATTGGCCAGCTATCCGGTGCGTTGTGATTGGCCGAATACCTCAAGCGTGTGATGAAAAGTTACACCCCTTACCATGCTGTTTCTCGGTGCGACGAGACAAACAATAAAACCCATTATAAACTAGGCATTTGTTGCATCTAGTGGGGACATAACAACTGATTATAATGACTCATACTGTCTTTTTATGTTTCGTCATGGCACATAAACATAGTCTGCATTTGCAATTGTAGAATGAGAAACAAGCACTACTCTACACTGCTCAAAACTCACATTTAAATAGTCAGTACTGAACTCTTTAAATATGAAATCGCACTTACAGGCTGTCAGTCAGAAGCGCAGACTATCCTTGCAACATTGGAATTGCCCCACTTTATAGCCTTAACCCTTTGTGTACAGCTGACATTGTAGACTACTCTCAGGTTCAGGAAACAGTCCTCCATGAAATGCGCATCACCCACTTGAATATTTGCGTTGTACTCTTCCGGAGCAGTGTTGTAAATATAACTTAACCAGAGATTTCTAGTTGTGTCCTCAATTGGAAGCCAGACAAAGTACTTCCGTTTTCACAATGAAACACACTGTGTCTCCACAACATGGCGTTGGCTGCAACACTACTACCACCTGTAAAAATTTTGCCTTCTTTCTTTCCATATACATATGGGCGGTGTTATGATCTACTAATCTGCTAATCTACTCGCCCCGTGACGTGGACAAGTGGGGACATGTTTGAACGAGCCATTTTAGGGAGGTGTGGCTGAGTGTTAACTTTTCTAATAAATATCTCTTTGGTTTTGGCTTTAAATATCTTATCTATGCACAAACAGCTTGTAACACTCCAATGACAAATTGCATCATATGACCCCTTTAATGGAACATATTACCCCATATTTTCCTTTCTTCTTTCAGGTGAATACAGTAGGCATTATATAAAAACAATATCCTGGCTTTTCTAAGCCTCATAATGGCAGTAAATAAGTATATTATGTTTTTTGAGGAAAATATAATGGATTTCAATGGTGCCCCCAAGTTTGAACTTCAAAAAATGCAGTTAAAATGCAGCTTCAAAGGGCTCTAAATGATCCCAGCCAAGGAAAAAGTGTCTTATCTAGTGAAACGATCATCTATTTTTGAAACAAACTCTCTATTTGTGTACTTTCTAACCTCTGTTTTTTGATTGATTGATTGATTGATTGATTGATAAACTTTATTAATCCCAAAGGGAAATTAAATCGTCATGGCAGCTCAATACATCAATAAACACTTATTGTATCAATAAACAATACTGTACATGTGACAACAATACCCTTTGACAACACAACTTCTCTAGACAGACAAATTATACACTCTAATAGCGCTAGGTAAAAATGATTTCCTATAACGTTCCTTCAAGCAACGAGGCTGAATGAGCCTGTTGTTAAAGCTACTCTTAAGATTGTCCAGAGTCTTATGGAGAGGATGAGTTTCATTGCTGATGATTTTTTTTTCCGGTTCAAGACAGTTAGGGTATGTTGAAAAAGCATTTGAGGTTAAAATGTATATAAATAGTCAATTTGTTTCGAAAATGACCAATCGTTTCGCTAGATAAGACCCTTCTTCCTTGGTTGGGATCATTAAGAGCCCTTTGAAGCTGCATTTAAACTGCAAGTTCAAACTCGAGGGCACCATAGAAGTCCACTATATGGAGATAATTCCTGAAATGTTTCCCTCAAGAAACATCATTTCTTTACGACTGAAGAAAAAAAGACATGAACATACTGGATGGCAAAACGGTGAGCAAATTATCTGTAAATTTTTGTTCTGAAAGTGAACCAATCCTTCAAGTTTATATATTTTTTCCTTTTTTAAAATATGTTCACCGTTTACATATTCATTATTAATATTCACAAAATATTCTTGGGGTCATGAAAGATTGAATATGAATATGGTCAAAAATTCTGGCTGTGGCTGGCAACTTAAAAATAACAGCGTGGGAGGGAAAGAGTAAAAATTCTCATTAAAATCATTCTTAACCTTGTTATTGGTAAAATATGGATTTTTTTTGAGTACTGTGAGACGCATAATTCACCATGTCTCTAGATATCATCTACTGCGCCAGCCATTGAAAACTTCATATTGGTCGATCATTATGAGGGATGCTTTCATAGGCCATTTTAAAAGCTCAAGAATAACATCCTAATGCACTAACACGTCCTCCAACCATCTCTGACAGGCTGACGAGGCATACCTGACTTTGTTGACATTACTTATTAGAGCCAAGGTACAAGATGCTTCTGAAAAGCTCAAAGTTCATGACATTTTCAGCACTGTCTGTTTATTTCTCGGTATTTACTTTGAAGGTTAAACTGGCCTCTACCAGTAATTGCGCTGTTTCCTCCCTCATGATCATAGCAAATCAATGGTAGACCTTTTCAGAGCACACTGATGTGTTTTAAAGGACTAATTCATCGCTCGAACAGATGGACTGAAGCTCTGCTTCAATCAAAACGGTGCATTCATAATAAAGGACATCACTGCACATAAAAGATGAAAGATAAATGACCATTAGATGAGTAAACCCAGTACATTTCCTCATTTATAGATTTTAACCAAGGGACTGTGCAGCTAAAACCAGCTTTTGAAAGGAGGAGACAGCATGGGGGCATATTGAGGACACTATTGCACCATTTTCTGCCCTCTGTACACTTACGTGTTTAGAACAAAAACACTTTTGAGTTGCTTCTAGTTTAAAGGATTAGTTCACTTTCAGAATAAAAAAATCCTGATAATTTATCACCCCTGTCATCCAAGATGTTTATGTCCAGAGTTTTAAAGGTCCAAATTGTAGTTTTGTAGTTTTCCGAAATGCTGCTTCAAAGGGCTCTACATGATCCCAGGTGCTTTAATTTTAATGCATTTTCAGGACTTGTATTTTTGGGGGCTAATATTCATTGTGGTTGTATATTTAAGCATGTACATTTAATATATTTAAGTACATATTCAGTTGTTAAAATTTTCACACAATTTCATTAATAAGATTGATATTAAATATTCAGCTTCCAAAATTAATTTTCAAAATATTTATTAAACCACCCATATTAATAAATTCCGGTCCATTTTGCTTTACAAATTCGCTTACACAAAATTGGTGGTTCAAATACAACTTTTTTCAGGCATTTTTAGGATGCTTTCAAAGATATTTGTCATTAATTAACTTCCAAAGATTTTGACATGACTGTATTCCCCTTAAGACCTTGATTATAATTTTTTTTGTACCTGTACTCACTGTCACCTGGCATAATTTAGACTCTTGTTCATCAAGTTTAATTGGCATTCAAATTTAAATTAAAAATATTTTGCTCTTGCTGTGAGTATATTCAAGTTATTATACATTTAATAAGTTCCATCACAAGATCAAACCTATGACCTTGCTGTTGCTAGCAGCATGATCTACAGGAACACAGTATACAAACTGTGAAAAGTTTTTTACCAGTTTCAACTTAAAAACGTAAGTTCAGCAGCTGCCTTAAAGTTTTAGGTTAAATTAACTTCAAACTACTATTCATTTCAACTCCCGACAATAAAATGAGTTAAAAGTACTTGCACTTTTAAGTTGATTTAATGTATGAGTTGAAATGACTTGTACTTTAAAGTAGATTTAACTTAAAATTTTAATGCAGCTGCTAAACATATGTTTTTAAGTTGAAACATTTTACAGTGCATGAACAGACCTGTTTAAATGTTTTCATGGCTCTGGCATCAATGCTGTGATGATTTGTGGGGAGAGGGTGTAGTGTTCAATGTTTGATGATGTTTATATACTGTAGTGCAACAAAAGAGCAAGAATATAATATTTTCACTTTTTTACCATAGACGGTAGCATAGCACCGATTTATGTTTTCCTACTGTCAGAATTGTGCATCAAAATAACCAATGAAAAGATATTTCATCTGTTGAACAAGTTTCTCCACTGGCCTTGAGGTATCCAAAAAAAAAAAAAAAGGACAGAGGTTGTTCTCATTGCAAGAACAGAACCGAATTAACTTCTCATACTGCATTGAGGATGAAAGTGAATGTGTTTTTTATGATTCATTTAATTTGTTTTCCTGTGTTACATTTGGTGAGATAAACGTAATGACACACCTCAGCAGTCACTGTATGCTTTACGGGTTTCTGTTTCATATCAAGATGAGTAACTCGGTTGAGTGTTTTCAACAGTAACAGGAAGGCGATGAACGAAACAAATGCTGTGCATACCAAACGCTGTGACACTCAACAAGAGCTTCTCACTTATTCTGTTTAATGACCTTGCATGGGTTCTAAATGTATTAAAGCATTTCATGTCAAAGGCAAAGTCTCTTGAGCTACAGTACATACAACTTTGTCGTTTGCCCATATTTTATCTTTTTTTTTTTTATATATATATATATATATATATATATATATATATATATATATTAAGAGCACTGGGTCTTAATTAGTTTGAGGTGTTCTGTTTCCTTTTGTCCTGCAAACTGATTCAAAGGGGTAGTTATACCAAAAATGAAAATTGTCATTATTTGCTTACCCTTCAAATTTCTATGAAATGTACTACTGTTGAGGTTGTAAAGTCTCTTATACTCACCAAGTCTGCTTGTATTTGATCAGTAATACAGTAAAATATTAATTGCTATTCCAATTAAAAATGGCTATCCTATGGATAAATAAATCTTGCAATTCTTTCTTTGTTTCTCACAATTGTGTTTATATCACGCAATTGTGAAAAATAAGTCAGAGTTACGAGATATAAAAATCGCAATTCTGACTTTTTCTTGCAATTGCGAGTTTGTATCTCAAAATTCTGACTTATTTCTCACAGTTGTGAGTTTAGCGTTATCACGCTATTCTGAGTAAAAAAGGCAGAATTGCGAGTTTATATCACACAATTCTAAGGAAAAAAGTCCTATTCTGACTGTTTTCTGAGGAAAAATTCTAAAATTCTGTTTTCTTGACTTTTTTCTCAAAATTGTGAAAAATGAAGTCAGATTTCTAAGATAAACTCGCAATTGCAATTGTATGTTTATCACACAAGTAAAAAGGCAGAATTGCTAGTTTTTTATCATGCCATGAAAAAGTCAGAATTGAGTTTGAGTTTGTATCTCGCAATTCAGACGTGTTTTTTTCTCAGAACTGCGTCATATACACAGTTGTGAGAAATAGTCTAAATCGTGATATTAAAGACTGTATCTCGCAAAAAGTAAAAAAGGCAGAATTTCAAGTTTATATCATGCAATTCTGAGAAAAAAAGTCCTATTCTGACTGTTTTCTTGCGATTGCAAGTTTGTATCTCGCAACTTTTCTCAAAATTGTGAGAAATAAAGTCAGAATTCTGAGATAAAAACTCACAATTGACTTTCTTGCAATTGCAATTTTGTATCTCACAATTTTGACTTTCTTGCAATTGTACGTTTTTATCTCGCTATTCTGAGTAAAAAGGGAGAATTGCAAGTTTATATCATGCAATTCTGAGGAATAAGTCTGAATTCTGAGATAAAAATTTGCAATTCTGACTGTTTTCCTGTGATTGCGAGTTTGTATCTTGCAATTCAGACTTTTTTTCTCAAAATTGTGAGAAATAAAGTCAGAATTCTGAGATAAAAACTGGCAATTGACTTTTTCTTGCAATTGTATGTTCATATCACACAATTCTGTAGCCTGGAAAAAATCCAGACCCTAATCTATTAAGATTAAGGGTCTGGCATCGAGCAATGAAAAGGGCCTAACTCGAGGGGCGGCACCAAGCACGCATTTGAAACTCTCACTGCACGCAATTGGATAACGCCACGACCAATCACAACAATACACGGTGATACACGCTAACTGATAGGTTAAACTCTTGCCGTATCCAGTCGGCAAAACAGCAAAAACGTCCTTCTTGCAAAGGAACGATTCGAGCGCGGTTTTCTGTTCCTCTTTTATATGAAAAGCCAAGTCTAACTCATTCATTGTAGTGGCCAAAGCCGTTTCAAACAACTGGTGTTCAACTGTAGCCATCTTCATTCCGGACGTCGCAGCGCTGTTGTCATCAGCTTAGCTCACCTCTGGCCCGCCTACATCAGATACACCGATTTGATTGGTTCCCAGAACTGCTTACGTAATGCAGTAACGTGCAACATTGCTCGATGCCAGAGTGTCTTGCAGAGACAATTCAAATTCTGCTCTCGCGAGACCTCTGGATTTCCAGGGTAACAATTCTGTGTTTGTATCTTGCAATTCTGAGTAAAAGACATAATTGCAAGTTTATATCTGGCAGTTCTGACTTTATAACTTGCAATTGCAAGTTTATATCATGCAATTCTGGCTTTTTCTTGCAAATGTAAGTTTATATAATGGAATTCAAAATTTTTATCTCACTATTCTGAGTAAAAAGGGCAGAATTGCGAGTTTATATCACAATTCTAAGGAAAAAGTCTGAATTCTCAGATAAAAACTCGCAATTGACTTTTTCTTGCAATTGCGAGTTTCTCACAATTCAGACTTTTTTTTTCTCAGAACTGCGTGATATAAACACAATTGCAATAAATAGTCTAAATTGCAAGATAAGAACTGTTTGTAAAAAGACATAATTGCAAGTTTATATCTCACAGTTCTGACTTTGTAACTCACAATTGCAAGTATATATCATGCAATTCGGAGAAAAAAACTTTGAATTCTGAGAAAAAAACACGCAATTCAGATTTTTTTCATGCAAATGCAAGTATCTTGTGACTTTTTTCTCATAATTCTGATTGAAGGGGCTCAAAATAAATATATATTTTTTATTATTTAGTGGCAGAAACAAGCTTCCCTATTTTTCTATTTGAATATATTTTAAAGTGTAATTTATTCCTGTGATGCAAATTTAGCATCATTACTGCAGTCTTCAGCGTCACATGATCCTTAAGAAATCATTTTAATATGCTCATTTGCTGCTCAAGAAACATTTATTATTATTAACTGTTGTGCTCATTAATATTTTGTGTGGGACCTATGATATTCTTTTTTTTTTCTTCAGGATTATTTGATGAATAGAAAGTTCAAAATAACAGCATTTATGTGAAATAGAAATCTTTTGTAACATCTTAAATGTCTTTACTTTCTTTAATTACTGACCCCAAACTGTTGAAGGATGATTGTATGTATTATAGACTGGAGGGTGCCAAAACTCTATAAAGGATTATAATAGTAGTCATATTAAATTAGTATCTAATATCTAAATATCTTCTTTTATGTTCCACAGAAGAAAAACTGCCATAACAGTTAGAAACAGTTTGAGGGTGAGTAAATGATGACAGAATTGACATTTTTAGGTGAACTACCCCTTGAAGACATATATTCATCATCAGAAAAGAAAGGCTGGTTTCACCAAGGTCCTCCTCCTCAGTCCCATCTGAAGTCATGACCCACCATTTCATAAAATTTCACATTGAATGGCCTATAAAATTCTCTAAGCTGCTCAATGACTTCCTGGTCAATCTGAACGTGAGTTCTGCCCTTGGACTTGCCCAGGCAGCGGGGCTGGCTGCTGCTTTCCGGCTTCTTCAGGCACGGGAAGCCTTTTGTTCGGTTGAAGTAGAAGTGCTTGTCCGTGATGATGCGTTTGAGCCCCAGGAAATCCTGCACCCGGCCCAGCTCTCCGGCCGGATCCGTGATGAGCCGCTCCCCGCTGACAAAATGGATCTGCGATAGGCGGAAGTACTGCAGCCAGTTCTCCAGATGTAGGATATACATGCCTATGCGGATGGCGTTCCAGGAGGTGTCCACGATGCCTTGACTCCTGTTCTTGAAAGCTAGATCTTCAAAAGATGGGATGTCGGGTTTCTTCGACAGGGTCTGTGTGTAGTCGGAGATGGCCCTCGTGACTGGATTTCGCACTACTACGATCAGCTTTGTTTCGCGAGACATGTTTGAGATGCGACGCGGTGCCTCCCGTGTCACAAAGTAACTTGGTGTTTTCTCCATGGTGATCTGGCTGTCCAGAGTGCGCGGCATGAGGCCCCTGTGAAAAGACAAACAGAAAATTTCATCAAAATGAATGTATAACTTGGGTAAGGTTCACAACGGTGGCTTTTTCAGTAGCAATCCCTTGTCAAAAATCTTAAAGGATGGCAATAAAAAAAGGATCCTGTTAGAATTTCTATAACAATTTGGAACCATTCCAATGAGATTCTTAGAGAAATTCCTATTCCATTCCTATGATTTTTGTTTTTCCCCTTTTTAACTGAGATCCATTGGCATCCTATTTAAGCCATTCTCTTTCATGTACATAGTCTGAGTAAATAAGCTGCTGCAAAGAAAATGTCTTTGTACAGAAAGTACAGGAATGGTTCCAAAAATTGATAGAAAAAATGTCTTATTGGAATCCTTTAAGATTTTTTTAACAACCTACATTAATATTGGCACACTTAGATTTACACTTGGAAAGTATTTGTAAGAAACAGGCTTTTTAAAAAATAAATACAAACACACACACACACACACACACACACACACACACACACACACACACACACACACACACACACACACACACACACACACACACACATATATTTTTTGTCAAAGACGAAAAAGGGTTTAAACATAAAAACAATAAGTGTTATACTGTGTTACATTGTTGTTGTTTTTCAAAAAAAATATATATTAAAA